>NC_059348.1:55408991-55506491 GCF_019703515.2 Myxocyprinus asiaticus | reverse complement strand
CTCGTACTGGGACCACGAGGCCAAGAACTCCACATTACACTCTCGGATTGACATTTGAAGCGATTTCAAGCAGCATTTGAGGGGATGTAAACGCGAAATCGAACTTTTTTTGCGCCTTTTCGATGGGCGCAGTTTCTGTTTTTACGCATCCAAGGTAAACAGAGTCACTTTTCGAACATTACGAGGTTTAAATCTCTAGTGTTGCATGCAGACAACATATGCAAGTCCATAAAATGCTTTGGACTATTTTTTTAATCATTAGTTTGAAGTTCAGCGATTTTATCAAGCGTTAAATTTAGGCCTACCTATAAAACTGTTTTCAGTGATCGAAAATTGATTTGTTTAAAAAGATGACAGTAAGAAAGAAAAGTGAAACATTTTCGATGTCTATTTTAGTAAATTTTTTTTACAAATGATTGTTGCGGACCACTGTGTATTTTAAAATTTTGAATTGTCGAAACCAGCACTTATTTTCTCTGTTTTTACTTTCAATAAAACGGTTTTGATGACGAGAGGGGATTTGTATTTGTGACAGGGGTCAAGCTGTGCTGTGTTCTGTTATGAAAGAAACAAATCAGAAATATTTGAGATAATAAGAGATAAAGATGACCACAAAATAGACATGAAAAGGCAGAAATCTTGCTTATTTTGTGTTTCAGTGAAATGTCATTTTAAGGCAGGTGAACTGCTGAATTTCTTCACATTTCTCTTTTATTTAGTTTCGCATGAATAGACTTGAATATCACTTTTAAAATAATAGACATGCCAGCTTCTGTGAAAAAATGCTTAAAAGAAACCACAGTCACAATTCTAAAGCAGAATATTTGTTACAAGGATTGATTAGGCTTATTAATAATTATTTATTGGCAAGAATTGATCACAGACGCATTTAAGATCGCTCAACCGTTCAACAGAAATTATTTTCAGGTTGGAAAATGACCCGTTAACTGCTCTGTCATTGTTTTTCTTTGTCTCATTTCAATGAATCTTTAGTTTTAAGACAGGCGAGCATAACAGTGTCAAATGAAACATTTTACAGCGTCAAGAAGCGCTTTTATTTCATTTGTAAATAAGGCCCGATATGATGTATTGCACGTTTTGTGACTGCTGGTTGAAGCCATTAGAGTGGGCAAATTAAATGTTTGTTTTTAATCGAAATTATCATATTTATTCATTTAAAAGTAAAATTAAATCGCGTAAAACAGCGTGCAATTTAGCTATTTGACGTTTGAACACATCGATATCCCTTTTAATAACAAAATATGGATCGAATAAAAAATTATATTGCCGTGTGTGCCATTTAAAATCGATGCCATTCCAAACATCGAGCAGCCTAAAGAAAATGCACCGCTTATTATTATAGCCAATGCATTCATATAAATGTGTTTTAAAAGAGCAGAAATATATTTGATCATACACGCCTCGATCAAGGCCTGATTCCAGTATAACATAATGTTCAAATAAACAGCTTAATAACCTTAATGCAACATTTCAAACTGTAATTAGTGCAATCAATTCACACTCTGAAAACGACTGATTAATGTTTCATTTTTTTGTTGCCTTCATCACGTCTAATGACGATTCTTCAAACATGCAAATTGTGCAATTGTGCATCAAGCTAATGCCTGTTTGCATGACAACAGAGACGCTACTGTTGTTATAGCTTAATTACTGCATCAATCACGATTATAATATGATTAAATGTTAGAATAAAATATTTTCTCTGCAGGTCTAATTCCACTTTAAAGAGTTAATATTTTAATGCATAGAGAAAATAATCAAATGTTGAAAGTTACACAAATTACTATCATCCAAATAACTGTTTTGCACTCTTTACTTTTCAGTAATCATAGAGTGTCATGCATATATTTCATTTTAGTCCCAAACTGCCTATCTGACTTAAAATAGACTTAAATAGAAAATTTCGTTACGATTTAATTTAGTTTAATTTTAAAGCAAAAAATATTTCTTCTTTTCGTCTTTATTTACACGTTTTACTATCGATTACTTCAAAATCTTTAAAAGTTGAACGTCTAGAATTTACGCGTGTAACCTCTCGCGCTGTTGTTTGATTATTTCACAGTGATTCTACTGAACTGAAAGAATAGAGTTCATAAATATTTATCAGACTGTAAACAGAGTCTGGTATGCCAAGAGAAGCTTTACTTTTCCGAAGTCCGGGAATTGTTCAAAAACTGTAAAGACAGAGACAAAAACGGGTCAAATCACACGTTTTCGTAAAATATTTTATTATAATAATTTATACAAGAGCTGTTAAAGCCGCATTCTTCCTCTGAGTGCCTTTTGAGTGACTGTAAATAGATGATGTAAATGATTCCTAGTGGAAATCTGACTGACAGACGTAAAAAGCACAGTGGAATGAATAGAGAAAAATATATTTATTTCATTCTGGAACGATTCGTGCGTATCATTTTTACACAAAAATATCCTAACAGAAACCATAATATAATATAAGAAGAGTATATTATAAATACTGCAGACAGTATTTATAATATCATTATATATTATAGCTCTTACAATATTATTATAGAGGTGTTTGTAAGCTTCAATATATGTATTTTTAATCTTAAAGGGATAGTTCACCTAAAAATGAAAATTCTCTCATAATTTACTCACCCTCATGCCATCTCAGATGTGTATGAATTACTTTCTGCTGCAGAACACAAATGAAGATTTTCAGAAGAATATTTCAGCTCTGTTGGTCCATACAATGTAAGTGAATAGTGACCAGAACTTTGAAACTCCAAAAAGCACATAATGGCAGCATAAAAGTAATCCATAAGACTCCAGTGGTTTAATCCATGTCTTTAGAAGTGATATGATAGGTGTGGGTGAGAAACAGATCAATATTTAAGTCTTTTTTTTACTCTAAATTTCCACTTTCACTTTCACATTCTTCTTCTTTTGTTTTTGGCGATTCACATTCTTCATGCATATTGCCACCTACTGGGCAGGGAGGGGAATTTATAGTAAAAAAGGACTTAAATATTTATCTGTTTCTCACCCACACCTATCATATCACTTCTGAAGACATGGATTAAACCATTGGAGTTTTATGGATTATGTTTATGCTGCCTTTATGTGCTTTTTGGAGTTTCAAAGTTCTGGCCACCATTCACTTGCATTGAATGGACCTACAGAGCTGAAATATTCTTCTAAAAATCTTCATTTGTGTTCAGCAGAAGAAAGAAAGTCACACATCTGGGATGGCATGAGGGTGAGTAAATGATGACAGAATTTTCATTTTTGGGGGAACTGTCCCTTTAATGGGAGTCTTATCGTGAAAATGAACTCTGTTAGTGAATGCGCCTCTTATGTTTGACCACTAGAGACCGCAATAAGCACATCTGTAGGTGGGCATCTTTCTGAGTGATTCTGCTCAAGAGAAATGTTATAAATTATATACAAATGTAATATACGGAATTGTTTATATTTACGGTATCTATTCACAGTACGTGTTTTGCCTTTAAAACTATAAAAATCAGTATTTTGAAAACGCTGAATTTTCAAATAGAAGGTATAAAGTGATGTAAAGTCAATGTTTTATTAACTAAACACCTTATAAATAGTCAGAAAGCATTCAGAGCACATTGGTGTCAGTCATCAACACATGCTGTTGCTGGATTAACCATCAAAACCTTCATCATCATCTTCATCATTGTTAAATGTAGAAAATGATGCCGCTCTACATCCAGACAGCATTATTCCAGTAATACAGCTACTGAAGAAAGCCATAGCTAGATAGAGAGAGAAAGAATATGCGAAACTAAAGTGCTTTTAGATTAGGTTAAGATCATAAAAGTTTCTAATAACTCCAAAAGTGCAATATTTCTTATAGTGACAGCACCACTGATGCAGAAGATGCAATAAATCATAAGAACAGATTCTTTACAACACATGCAATAACACATTCAACTCCAATGAATCTTCTAAAACAATGTGCTTTAGATCAATGCTTCTCAACGGATGGGTCGCAAGCAACCCATTTGATCTGGTCAGGTCATGGACATCAGGTGGACAAAAAAACATGTTACATGCAAATAATAAAAAGTGACTAACCATTTAATCGTGCACAGTTAGTATAGCAAAATAAATATGCTTTTCATTTAACCCTTTAATGACAGACCAGAGTCTCCTGAACTGAGGTCAGTCGGTTTAAATGAAATGAAATTATGCACATCTATAGCGAAGCCAAAATGTAATGTCCACACATGTGGACGCGGGGTCTAAGTCCTCGTGGTGGCGTAGTGACTCGCCTCAATCCGGGTGGTGGAGGACGAATCTCAGTTGCCTCCGCGTCTGAGACCGTCAATCCGTGCATCTTATCACATGGCTTGTTGAGCGCATTACCGTGGAGACGTGTGTTATTCTCCATGGCATCCACACACAACTCACCACGCACCCCACAGAGAGTGAGAACCACATTATAGCGACCACGAGGAGGTTACCGCATGTGATTCTACCTTCCCTAGCAACTTGGACAATTTGGTTGCTTAGGAGACCTGACTGGAGTCACTCAGCACGCCCTGGATTCAAACTCGCAACTCCAGGGGTGGTAGTCAGCGTCTTTACTTGCTGAGCTACCCAGGCCCCCTCTTTTTTCCAAAATACTGTAGAGTTTGATTTGACTCACGGTTCTACTAAAGATGTAAGTGTTTTCTCCTCCCTTTTAAACTTTCAACGCACCAAATCATGTGACAAAACAACATAGCAGAGTTTGTCTTTGGGAGAAACACCAACAAAACTACATCTGGTAAGAAACCTCATTAAGTTTTTACACTGAAACCTGTTTGAGTCAAAAGAGTGGAGTCTCTGGATTCATCCGATATGCCATTTTAAACATTTTATTGATATATCGCAAAACAGCACGCTGTTGAACACAATGACCACTGATGTGGACTATAGGCTCATTTTCCTTAAAATATCCTATATTAACTATGCATTTTCACATTGAGAATCAATGGACCCATCCAAAGCTGGAAAGTGATGCTTTCAGAGGCTGTATACAGAGTTTGGATGACTCAAACTGTTCTGAGACCAGTGCAGACAGACAGCACACTGGTGGTTTAGTCATTCACTAAATAGGGAGCAAGGGAGCATCCTATAGCTCTGTGCATTCACCCCTAAAATCCGACCAAAAGTTCAGTTTCAGACTGCAGATGATGTTTGGATTACTCAACATGTTTGACAGACATGGGACAAGTAGATTATCAGCATATCAAGTGATTCTGACTTCAAAGAGACGGCATTTTCTTTCACACATTACTAATTCGCACACTAGCGGGCCCGCTGTCTCTCTCATTTGCTCCCTCTCTATAGTTTTGCTCCAGTTGCATCTTCTCTGGGTCCATTCCACCCACGGCTCCATGGTTACCCTTAGGACCGGTGGGCGGGGCCTGCTTGAATAGGGGCGGGGTCTTGGTTTTCACTACTTTGTCGAAGTACGCGAGTTCTGCCATGTATTTGCCCGTTGAAAAGAGATATACGATGGGCCGGAACTCGTAACCCCACGGTATCTTGTCGGGCTCCACTGTAGAGCTCATCATCACCAACAACTCAAAATCAGCCTGATCTGAATCCATCCAACCTCCACCTGAAAGAAAGGAACAAACACAAGAGAGTTCATTCAAGATATTCACCCATAACTACTACACTTCATTAGTGAACACAACAGTTGTGACTTTAAATAAATACTTAAAGTGGTGTTGAATTTCAGAAGATGTGGAATATAGCGCATGAGTTGTATGGACTACTCTAAAGATACTTTTATGGTGCCTTTTGTGCTTTTTAAAGCTTGACAGCCCCAATCTGATTTTGTTGTGTGGAAAAGAGCAGCGTGAACATTCTGCGAAACATTTCTTTTTATGTTCCACAGACAAAAGAAAGTCATAGGGTTTAGAACTACACGAGGGTGAGTAAACAGATTCTGAATTTTGGGCAAACTATCCATTTTAAAAAATGTGTTTTCCTTGAATAAAACGGATTAATTCAGAAAAAGGTTACAACAATAAATGGGCGTTTCTTCCGTGTTTGGCACTTGCGTGTCTCAGGGGTTGATTTTTATTAAAACAAAAAGATTTCAACATTTTTCTTTTTGTTATATGAAGGTCTCATTAAAACTGACTTGGAAACTTTTCACCAGGCCTTCATCAGTTACTTTTGGTACTATGTCTAGATTTGACTTTTTTAGCTTTCAGATCCAGACTTTCAGTATTAAACTATGAAAATACATTATAAAAATACTAATTATAACATGTGTAAAACTATGATCAAACAAAGAGTGAAATAAACAGAAACCATTTCAATATTTGTTGTGTGAAAATTAGTTCTATCAAAAATGTCAGCGGTCCCACAATTGAGGCATCATTTCCACCAGTGATATGATAGGTGTGGGTGAGAAACAGATCAATATTTAAGTCCTTTTTTGCTATAATTCTCCACCTTTGACCAGCCCCGACCAGTAGGTGGCGATATGCACAAAGAATGCGAATTGCCATAAAACTGAATAAGAAGAATGTAAAAGTTAAAGTGGAAATTTATGGTAAAAAAAATAAAAATAACTTAAAAAAAGACTGACCAGAACTTTGAAGCTCCAAAAAGCACAAAAAGGCAGCATACAGTAAAAGTAATCCATTCACTTGCATTGTATGGACCTACAGAGCTCTAAAAATCTTCTAAAAATTTTTCACCTCATTTTTGGGTGAACTATCCCTTTAACCAAGTGGATAAAAGTGTCAGTGACTGTAAAAAAAAAAAAAAAATTTTTTAGGTGTTAATGTCAACTTAAGAGGGAAAGAAATCAGAACATAAATGCAGTGGTGTCAACAACCCAATGCGAAGATTTTGCTTGGAGATGGCCAAACCTTAAGAGCCTGTCAGGGGCAGAGCATATGCAATTTCTTTGCCTCGTCAGACTCAAAGGGAGTAGGAGAAGAGCATTCAAGGTTACCGTCTGAGCCCCAAAGGGAGTGGTAAAACACACATAACCATGCACAGGCTTAAGCACAGCCTTCGACAAGCAAGGCCCAAGTTCCAGACATGAATCATGGACTGAAAAGGCCTAAAGATCCCTGTCAGGCTTCACTTAAGCCAATGCAAGTAACAACGTGTTCTTCAAAGAGAGTGCGCGCAAGCTTGCTGCCTCAAGTTGCTCAAACAGGTGGTCTGTAAGCGCATACAACACAAGCGCAAAGTGCCTGACTAGGACAGTAGCGGAATGAGAAGGTCTGAGCCATCTCGCTCTTTGCAGCATCAGTCAACCTAAGTACACCATTTCAAGGCATCTTTGAGGTGGCTCTGGCCTATAATATGGTGTCGAACCCGACTGTGTCATACGAGCCCCACTTAGGGGTCAGAAATGAAGTCTTCACAACTCCGGCAGGGAATGCTAGATCATGCCTCACTTGCGAGAGCAGATTTCTTCACAAAGGAATTTCCCATGGGAAAGCATCCAACAGCTCTACCAGCTCCGGGAAACAAAAGCCATTGGGCCACTCCACCGCAATCAGCAACATGGTTTCCCTGTCTTCCCGAATCTATCATTTTCATTTTAATTTACTTATCTTAATCATTAATCTTGCACAACACTCGGTGTAGCAAGTGGACGGGAGAGAACGCATATTTGTGTCTAGCCAGCCATTTGTGAGCTAGGGCGTCCAAGCCCAGTGAAGCCTGTCATGAAGTACCAAAACCGACAATGCGTGGTCTTCGGGACCACAACTGCAGTGTTGTCTATCCCGGCCTGCGTTGGACATGTCCGTCATGACAATGGAGCGTCTGGTCCCTCAGCAGAGCGCAATACCATCCCGAAGTATAGATCATAGATAAGAGCGATCGTCAGTCATACATGGCGACATGATCAACAACACACTTTTTTTCTGAGAATTTTGAGGCCCAAATGCTCCAGATGTGTAAGCAGCAGATCCCTGTGCTTGCACACTTTTTCCCGCATTGTGCTAAAAGCAACAAATCATTGAGGTAGTTCAATACACGGTCACTGCATTGACCCAGAGCATCTCACTAATGAAGCCCAGCAACAAGATATCGCTGACATGATCACTTCTGCCAACATTAATGATAGCAGTTTGCTGGAACAAGCTGCAAATTGCCACGGGCACATTTCTGAAGAGGCAAGACCGCTGGAGAGATGCAATCTCAAGCTGGCAATGAATCATCCTCCAATTCTTTGTGTTCTGTATCCCATCCTTGGTAGATATAGGGAGGAGAGGAGACTGGCGTCAGCTTCACCAGAAGCAAGCCGAGAGCTAAGTGCTTTGAGTGTCATGCGCTTGCAATGAACACAAACGAGCACTGTGTGCCTGGCAGGGATAACATCAGCAATATAGCATCCCCCTCTTAATAATCTCTGCCAAACGCATATCATATCATGCATGCCAGTGAGCAGATCATCATGGCCATAATGGGCAGGCGAAATCGCTTTGATGGAGGAGAGACGCAAGTCCTGAGCCGGCGACAAATCATCTTCAAACTCTCCTCGCTGTATATACCAACTTCATACGCCTCCCTCATGTGGTCAGGAAAGGGGAGCGGCTTCACAGAGAATGCAGTCAGTCTCAACAAGCACTGCTTGCCCAAAATGGCACTCATGCCCATCAAATACATGCATATATCGCTTGTCTTTTCATGTGCTTGTAGAAACATTTGCAAATGTCATCTTTATAAAGACTCTTATAAAGACTCATATAAATGGCTTTTTACATTTCAGTTCACTGAAAGAAACACAATACAACACAATGCACAGCTTTAATTTGCAAACCCAGAAGTGTTAAAAGGATACGCTCTTCATTGGAGCACAGGCAGAGAGGTAGAAATTATCTGTGTGCAGTTTCAATGATGAAGCGACATTCATCATTGGGCATCCAGAGCATGAGAGATGTTATTGTGACCATGAAGAAGAAAATTCTGACAAGATGGTGGTGCGCTCCTGCTTATATGCTAGTGGTGACTCGGCCATTGGGGTTGGGACACCAAGCACCATCTGCCAATAAATTGGCGTTACTGTACAGGGCCTCAGATGATGTCACTCCTGAGAGGAGCTCCCCACAATGTCAGCAACTGACGCAGCATCGAAGTGATCGACTTGAAAGGGCACCATGGTGTGGCAGTGGGGGCGTGGTCGAGCGTCTGTCAGCAGAGAGAGAGAGCGGTAAGGGTGCATACACCTGAGCCAAATTATGACTAACACCTGTCTCTAATTGTAGTGAGATTGGAGAGAGCGGCATAAAAGGACCATGACAGCGCCAGATCGAGAGAGAGAGAGAAACTGGGTCGAGAGCCTTACTGTGAAGCTGTTGTGTTAGTGTGAAACTGATGTGTTAGTGTGAAACTGATGTGTTAGTGTAAAGCTGATGAGTTAGTGTGAAGCTGATGTGTTATTGTGAAGCTGTAAACCAGAGAAGTGATCAATTAAAAGTTCCCTACCTGTGTTTGAAGAATCCAGTTCCCGGTGTCCTTCCTTGTTACACATGATTAATGGTATCCAAACCAAGATTCTGCCAAAAAACTAAAAAACAAAAAAAAAGTTACTGCAAGATTACTATAGTGAAACCACGGTTATTTTATTGCGAGGGAATGCAAAACTATTTCAAAAGAAAATTCCCTCCATGTCCTCTAAAAGGCTCCATAGATTGGATTTGGTGCACGCATGCTTTTATACTCAGTATATGCATTTGGTGACTTAGTGCATTTAAGTTATATTTTATTATTATGGGATTTCCTTGGGAATCAAACACACAATCTTGTGAAAGGCATTTCCAATTGAGCTACAGGAAGGAACATATATGAAAATACAGTACATGCATATACAGTATACACAAAAACAAACAGACTCTTAGTATGTTAATGTGGGCATCATGTGGGTATATAGGGGTCTCTCTATCCACCTATTCAACAGGACACTTATATAATCACATTAATTACAGTTATGTAATTTGAGGATCCCCTGCTGCCCTGAGTTCTGCTCTCACCTCCTGTTAAACGTGTCGTCTGTCTGCTTTTGCTAAAACAGGTGTTTTATTCTTGTGTGGTGTTACAGTTGTACATGCCAACCTCTCTGGTGCCACCTTATCACATCATCATCGCTTCCAAAGTTCTTGTCTGTCTTTCTCTGTATCTGTCTCTCTCTCAATTTGTCTCTTGGGTACAAAGAAATGCATTGTTTGATGCACTAACCAAAGGGACAAAAATATCTTTGTGTGTGAGTGTGAGTGTTTGTGTGTGTTTGTACAGTCGGACGTGACACAAAAGCAGCTCATTAGTATTCTGAACTCGTAGTCTCACTTTCAATTTTTTTCTATCTATCTATCTATCTATCTATCTATCTATCTATCTATCTGTCTGTCTGTCTGTCTGTCTATATATCTTTCTTTTTTGAATATCATCTGTTATAGCATAACACTAATACTGGCGAGATCATGGCTCGTTTCGCAGGGAACACACATACTGATAAAATGTGGCTTTGCATAATAATAATAATAATTATTATTATTATTTACAAGATTTACGCATTTCAAATTCATGAAAAATTTCCATCAAGCTAAATTGAGTAATCTTTAACTAAATTAAATAAAATAAAAAAAACGTTGGCAATTTTATTAATGTAATTTTGTTAAATAGTACTCAATTCAACTTGATGGAAATTTTTCATGAATTTAAATCTTTAAAGGTGCAGTACATAAGATTCAGAAACACTTGTTATTAGTGACACCTGTGGCCGTTAAGTGAACTGCAGCCTGTTGCTCGTGCGCGTGCACACACTCCATAGGGACGCGAGCATCGACCAAAACAATGACGTAACGTACAAAGAGACTGAACGTGATTCACCAGCATCATGCTGACAGATGAGGTAACATAATTAAAATTACAGTTATGATTGTTTTACTACAAACTTTGAGACTAAACTGAAACTACTTATCAGCTAACATAACATACTGATACACACATACAGCTACATACTACCCAACTACACCAGACAGTTTAATGTTGCACTGTTATGTTGCACTATTGTATGTTTTGTATGCCATATGTACTATGATCAAGAAACCAGCGTATTTGCTTAAATGTATCCTGTATACCTGACTTTTAGTATAAAGAGAAGATCGTTGAAATTATTTGAAAGTTACGAAGCAAGGTAGCTTGTAAATCGTCAGTGTTAGCAGGCAAGATCAAGTTAGCTAAAATGACACAGATCAATCCTCATGGCACTATATTTCACATGCTTTGCAGTTATGTAAATTTACCTGTCCAATAAGAAGAACGCCAATTCAGGGTCGGTTTTGATCCCCAAAACCAAACGAAGGTCCCTCCAGGAATCAAATGTCCTGCCGATGTTCACTCTACACTTCGCTCGACCACGATCACGTTCCCGCTTAACCAGATGGGATTCACTAGATAAATGTTTTTTTTTGGTTTACTCTGAGTTTGTGTAGGAGTCGGTGTTGTGCTGGGAGCTGGATGTTTGCTGGATTCCATCTCTAAGATAACGTTACCTAGTGTAAGTCTCTCGGGAGTGCGCATAAACATCACATCCTTTGTAGTTTCCTGGCAAAACCGACCCGCTCCCTTCACATGAAAATCAGTCTACAGGCTTTAATAGGCAACCTAGGAAGTCTGGGAAGGGCTCATTTTTTAAGTTGCGTTACAAGCCATTCACACATTGGCAAAAAAAAAAAAAAAAAAAAGGCGAATATTACATGAAAATTGTTACATATTGCACCTTTAAAATAGGCTTACATGTGTTTTGAGTGTAATGATATCTCATCAATTTGATTTGTTTATTAAAACTCTACACATTTAGGCAATACTTTTACAACTTTCACAAGCACCTTATTTCTCATTTCTGTTTTTGCATTAATTAATACCATTGTGGCAGGGCGGAGGGTTGGCTGATGATGCCCGAGAGGGATAAGGCTGCACGGAGACAGCAGTGCGACAGAGAGAGAGTTACGGACAGCTGTCCGACAAGTGTGTGTGTGTGTGTGTGTGTGTGTGTGTGTGTGTGTGTGCGTGCGTGCGTGCATGTGTGTGTTTGGTTAAGTTTATTATTAAACTATTATTTATATTGTTATGCCAGTTCTTGCCTCCTCCGTTCCATTTACTTGTTACACTGGTGCCGAAATCCGGGAAGGAGGAGGGATGCACCGTAGTAGAGTCCTCGCCACTACCATCCACCCCAACGGAGCAGCCATGGCCATCCGCCGGGGGGACGGGGGAGCCCGGCCACCTGAGAGCGGAGGAACGGCCGCCGACCGTGAGGGGAGGAGGGGCTCCTGGTCGACCACCTGGAGTGGTCAGGGCCGCTTCCAGGGGCGGAGGAGACCCCTACCAGCCGCTGAAACGTGGCAGGGTCTGACCACTGACTGCGAGCGGGGAGGGGCTCCTGGCTGACCGCCTGGAGCAGAAGGACTGCTGCCAGGGGCGGGGGAGACCTCTTCCATCCACCGAAAACTCGGCGGGGCATTCCGTCCGCCAGGGGCCGGAGGACTGCCTCCGATCCGCCCAGGGAGGCGCGGCTGTCGTCCACCAGAGGGTGGAGGAGTGGCCGAGGACCAGGCTATGGCGTATCGGAGAACCGGCGAGTAAATAATTATTATTTTTTCTCTCTCTCCCGCTGCCGCTCTGCGTTGGCCTGTCCCCCTCTTTTTAAATTATTGTTATTATATTTTAAGTTGGTATCATCACCGTTACGGTGTGTATGTACCACCGTGTTTGTTGTTCTTGTTGTTGTTGTTGTTGTTGTTTCCCTCCCCTTGTACCCTCCCAGTTCCGGGGAGGGGGGTGTACATCATGCCGGAGGCTCCCCGGCCTGAGAGAACGAGGGAGGAATGTGCAGGGAGGGCCCCTAATTAGGCTGATTAAGCCCGAGAGGGATAAGGGCGACCAGAGACGGCAGTGCGACAGAGAGAGTTATGGACAGCTGAGTGTTTTTGTCTTTTTGGTTAAGTTTATATTTACCTGTTACAACCGTGTACTCAGTCAATATTAGCTTATTAAAATAAACGATTAGGAGGACAGTAACATGTGTGTGTGTTGCACCTGTTCAGGAGTTAGAGCATCACTCCACAAACTCTCATCTCATTAGTCCAGCTAAATTCTAAACTCGTAAATGTTAGCTGCATGGAATTTTACTAGGAGCTTTGTTAGATCCCATGCAAATAATATTTACGCCCTTGGTGTAAATGAATGTATGTGAAATTCAGCATCTTACCAGGTCATGAATGGGCTGTGTGCCTGCCAGGGCAGGGCAGTCTTTATGAATTATTATTGAATGTTACATGCACATCTGATCAGGTCTCAGCCACATGTTGATTTCCATCTGCAATTAAACAAATATCAGCTGAACTGATGATAAGTTCACTAAACTGGAACTGAGCTGAATCTCTGTGCACCTCTGAGCAACAAATCACATGCTTTTATAAAATGCCATCTGTGTCTCTCTTTCTCTCCTCTTTTCAATCACCACATCTTTGTTCTTTAGATTGTTATTAAATCTTTCCGTAAGAAATGAAATTAATATTCTGTGCAATTAACATATTACAACTTTGTGCTATATATACTATATAAACGTACTATATTCAAGTCATATGTTTTTCTATCCTATTCTGCAAATAATTAATTGTGAAGGTTGATTCCAGATTTATAGGACGCATGAACAAGGAAACAAAAATTTCCAATGCATCCAATTTGGATTTAATTTCTTATTTGCAGGTAAAAATGACATTTTAACTCATGAACTCAAGAAATCATGAAAGAGGGCACAGATATGCCTGCACTAACTTTGCTCATAATAGTTAATTTATCAATATGCAATAACATTAGTAAACATTTTTATAAACTTCAGCATCATATGGCTGGTCTGTCATTTGCAAGAGGTATTTCCAGTGATGCACATGAACTATTGATTTATTTGAAGGGTTTCAGGAAGTTTCTTTGATTGTCTCATTCAGCGTTTTTCTTCATTAGGGGGTTTTTGTTCTGAAATAGGTGCTTTGCTCAAACTTCCTCATCATGTGTAGATTTCAGTGGTTTTGTGAAATGTTGGAACAGAACATCCTGTGAACACCAGCACACAAGAGTCCGTGAGAGGAATAAGAATAGTCAGTGTGACCTTGACAGTAGATTTCTGCATACCCTCATTGATTTTTCCTTCAGTTTTTTTTTTTATTTTATTTTTTATTATTATTGCTTTGTTTCTATTTTCACAATTAAGTGGTAAATTTTCAAAACTCGTAGTACAAAACTCCAAACTGATCACACTTGTAACACAGCAAGTCATTCTTTCAAAACCTGCTCTCATGCTTTCATTATGGTTATACATGTTTTCTTTCCACATAATCACTGTTTCAAAACACACAACAGTATGATCTTCTTTCAGTTGGGTGCTTTTAACAATCATTTAATTCAATAGAAAACAATGTTACAAATCACCCTTGGTGCTGAGTAAAATAATTACTCCATTGTAATATACAGTCATCACAATGGACATATATAGCGTATATGGCACTTATATTACCTAACCAAATTAACTAAATCAACAAAGAAAAAAAAAAAAAAATCAAACATATTTAGCCAACAAGTACATAAAATATACGATCAAAGAAAATATCAAAAGAAATTCCTGTAAAAAAAAATAAAAAATATATATATATATATATATATATATATATATATATATATATATATATATATATATATATATAGGTAATTTACATATTTTCACAGCAATACTTTGGTTGCTTTATAAAACAAAATACTGTAAAACATTTAAATTGACAATAAATGGAAATAATCTCAAATGCACAATACATTACAGTAATCCGGCAGCCTCTGTCATTGTAAGGCCTCTGTTACTGTGGTCAGCGATGATGGCTCGGATCTCATTCAAAATGACAGAACAATGCCTTCTGCCTCCATCCCTCTGATGCCCACCTCTTCCACCTCTTTGAGGAGGTTCATGCCCACCTCTTTAATGGGGTCCACGTCTACATTTTTTACCCCTCTGCAGATTTCCTTTATCTTGCAGTCTGCTCCATGTTTGCACATTGCAAATGTTAACAGTTCTACTTACTTTACATTAATTCCTATTTCATTAGATGCAAATATACAACATTTACATTTGCATTTATTCATTTGGCAGACACTTTTATCCAAATCGATTTATGAAAGAGGAATACATCATAAGCGAATCATGTTAAGAAGACAGTGGTATGAAAAGTGCTGCATTACAAAGTTTCACTAGCATCAGAATAGTAGTTTCCAAGACAGATTAAAGTGCAACAAGAATTATTATTATTTTTTAAGTGACTGGTTAAGTGCTCATCCAACTCGCATGCAGTTTTTTTTTTTTTTTTTTTTTTTTTTTTGCAATACAAAACATAAAATTTACAAATAGTAATAAACAAAATATTCCAGGAGAGTTACCCCAAATAAATAAATAAATAAATAAATAAAATAAAGCAGGCATTTTCTATCAAAAATTACATTTATTAATGTAATATTTTGCAACAAATAATAATAAATTAATTTTAAAATAAATATGAAAAGGGTTTAATTTCAAAGATTCACCAAAAAAAAAAAAAAAAAAAAAAAAGAAATAATAATAATAATAATTAATTAATTCAATAAATAAATAAAAACAGGCTAATACAGAAGTTTGGGGATATATTCCATTTTACAGAATTTGTCAATCCAAAGCAGTAAACACAGTAAACACAATTCCAAAACAGGTGTTCAACTGTTTCTTTAAAGTGATGACAAAAGGAACAGTTGGGTGAAATACTGTCATTAAACATTGCTAGTTTGCTATTGTTACTGGATAGCAATTATGAATAATCTTAAGAGAGACTTCAAAAGCTTATACAAGCAGGTATAGAAATCTGTGTTCTATTGAGGATGTGTTATTATCATTATTATTATTATTATATAATGAACATCTTATAAACAGAGCAAATATCAGCTTCACTAAAACATAACGAAAAGAAAGCAGGCAAAAAGAGAAAAATAAATAAATGAAAAGAGTCAGGGTATTAAAACATATTCAAAAATAAATCAATCATCAAAGGAAAAAGGATCAAAGGTTTTGAACTTTTGAATAGATTCCGCGCGTTGATGTCGCTTCTTGAATGACGTAATACAGAAACTGCGTCATCACACCAGCATCCGCGCGCGGAGCCAATGAGTGCGCGAGCTTCATGAATAATAGAGCAGGAAACGCGTATCATCATTACGTCATTCTCACGTAAATACAGGCACTGAAAAGAATTTGGGACACAAAAGGCACGTAACAGAGCATTTACTGGAGAAGCAAATTGTGTGCGATTAAACATTTGTTTTATTTTCAACATTTCATCGAATATAGAATCTCGTCGCGATGCTTACTGAGTCCACTACAGGGTAAGTTCAGACATTTAAAGCGTATTTAAGTTGCTTTTGTATGTCGTGAAGTTATATTTCTATTGCGTTTTAATTTACATGATAAATGTAAAGATGCTGAGACAGCGTTAGTTTCCTATTTGAAACGGCACAAGTTCTTCAGCTCACCTCATAAAATAATATGCATATGCAGACTTACGATTTAATTTAATCTCATCACACATCCTAAAGTCATATCATCTATTTGGCACAGTTTTTTTTATGTGAGTTTAACAAGGAAGAAAAAAAAACGAAACCTGTCGAGCTGGTTTGACACGCACACTTCATAAATGACATTCAGTACAACAACTGCATACAAGAGAGAGAATAACATACATGATTAAAATTCTTGAATAAAAAAATGAATGAAATATGGTTAATTAATAGGCTAAAACTAAGTTAATAAGATGCATGTGCCGAGATGCACGTGGACGTGGGGAAACCCAGGTGTGTGACGTCATGTGGGGTCTGCGTGGATGTTATCACGCATCACGACACTTTATGACATGATGATGGAAGGATGGATGGATGATAGATAGATAGATAGATAGATAGATAGATAGATAGATAGATAGATTCTGTCACCATGACAAATTCCTTGTGTGTGTAAGCATACTTGGCAATAAAGCTCATTCTGATTCTGATTATTATATGGTATATAAGGGGCGGCTGTGGCTCAGGTGGTAGGTGGTATTAGTGGCGTGTTGGCCTCTAATCGCAGGGCTAGCAGTTCGATTCCTGGCCCACATGACTCCACATGCCGAAGTGTCCTTGGGCAAGACACTGAACCCCAAGTTGCTCCCAATGGCAGGCTATTGCCTTGCATGGCAGCTCCGCCTTCATTGTGTGTGTGTGTGTGTGGGTATGGGAATGGGTGAATGTGCCGCAGTGTAAAGCACTTTGGAACCACTAAGGTTAAAAGAGCACTGAACAAGACCATTTACCATATTATTAAAAAACATTCACAGGAACAGCATAGACAGGCACTCCTACACAGGGCTGGATTGAGTGATATTGGGCCCACTTCAGTTACCTTGATTTTCCCTGAGCATCCTTTCTTTGTTGTGATGCTGCGATTCAACACGTTACATGAAAAACACAATTTGGCTACAATAAACTGTGCATACCAATACACTTCCTCGTTCTTTAATGCATTTTCCTCCATCAACTTGAACTTCAAAAAACTATTTACAAGGTATCTAAACAGACTAAAACTCTGCCCTGGCTTCAGGCCCACCCAATTACAAGCCTGACAACCAATCACAAAAATCAGGTCCACCCATAATTGGGTGCGCCTGGCCCAAATGACAACCAATCACAGAAATTCTGTGATGTTTAACCTAAATTAGTTTCTGATGTGTTTTTTTAAGAATTGGCCTTTTTTTATGGTGGGCCTAGGGGGGCCTGGCCCACCCAATTATGAGCCGGACCCACACCAAATGACAACCAATCACAAAAATCCTGCAATGTTTAACCTAAATTAGTTCCTGATGTGTTTTTTTAAGAATTGGCCTTTTTTATGGTGGGCCTAGGGGGGCCTGGCCCACCCAATTATGAGCCGGACCCACACCAAATGACAACCAATCACAAAAATCCTGTGATGTTTAACCTAAATTAGTTCCTGATGTGTTTTTTTAAGAGTTGGCCTTTTTTTATGGTGGGCCTAGGGGGGCCTGGCCCACCCAATTATGAGCCGGACCCACACCAAATGACAACCAATCACAAAAATCCTGTGATGTTTAACCTAAATTAGCTTCTGATGTGTTTTTTTAAGAATTGGCCTTTTTTATGGTGGGCCTAGGGGGGCCTGGCCCACCCAATTATGAGCCGGACCCACACCAAATGACAACCAATCACAAAAATCCTGTGATGTTTAACCTAAATTAGTTCCTGATGTGTTTTTTTAAGAGTTGGCCTTTTTTTATGGTGGGCCTAGGGGGGCCTGGCCCACCCAATTATGAGCCGGACCCACACCAAATGACAACCAATCACAAAAATCCTGTGATGTTTAACCTAAATTAGCTTCTGATGTGTTTTTTTAAGAATTGGCCTTTTTTATGGTGGGCCTAGGGGGGCCTGGCCCACCCAATTATGAGCCGGACCCACACCAAATGACAACCAATCACAAAAATCCTGTGATGTTTAACCTAAATTAGCTTCTGATGTGTTTTTTTAAGAGTTGGCCTTTTTTTATGGTGGGCCTAGGGGGGCCTGGCCCACCCAATTATGAGCCAGACCCACACCAAATGACAACTAATCACAAAAATCCTGTGATGTTTAACCTAAATTAGTTTCTGATGTGTTTTTTAAGAATTGGCCTTTTTTATGGTGGGCCTAGGGGGGCCTGGCCCACCCAATTATGAGCCAGACCCACACCAAATGACAACTAATCACAAAAATCCTGTGATGTTTAACCTAAATTAGTTTCTGATGTGTTTTTTAAGAATTGGCCTTTTTTATGGTGGGCCTAGGGGGGCCTGGCCCACCCAATTATGAGCCGAGCCCACACCAAATGACAACCGATCACAAAAATCCTGTGATGTTTAACCTAAATTAGTTCCTGATGTGTTTTTTTAAGAGTTGGCCTTTTTTTATGGTGGGCCTAGGGGGGCCTGGCCCACCCAATTATGAGCCGGACCCACACCAAATAACAACCAATCACAAAAATCCTGCGATGTTTAACCTAAATTAGTTTCTGATGTGTTTTTTTAAGAATTGGCCTTTTTATGGTGGGCCTAGGGGGGCCTGGCCCACCCAGTTATGAGCCGAGCCCACACCAAATGACAACCAATCACAAAAATCCTGTGCTGTTTAACCTAAATTAGTTCCTGATGTGTTTTTTTAAGAGTTGGCCTTTTTTTATGGTGGGCCTAGGGGGGCCTGGCCACCCAATTATGAGCCGAGCCCACACCAAATGACAACCAATCACAAAAATCCTGTGATGTTTAACCTAAATTAGCTTCTGATGTGTTTTTTTTTAAGAGTTGGCCTTTTTTTATGGTGGGCCTAGGGGGCCCTGGCCCACCCAATTATGAGCCAGACCCACACCAAATGACAACTAATCACAAAAATCCTGTGATGTTTAACCTAAATTAGTTCCTGGTGTGTTTTTTTTAAGAGTAGGCTTTTTTCATGGTGGGCCAAGGGGGGCTGGGGGGTGGGCGCTGGTCCACACAATTATGAGCAGGGCCCATCCAATCACAAACTGGAGCCGGGCCTTGTAGAAAGGTTGGGTTAGGGTTGGGGTTAATATAATCCAATGTTATATTTCGAGACACGTTTCCTTTCCATAGTACACGATAGACATACTTTTATGTTTAACACTGTCAAAAATTGCTGTTCTTCCCACGCCAACAACACCTCAATTCCTCGTCCCCTGTGCTCATCTAAATAGCGTCTGCAATGCCCTCAAATGCCACCCAGCATGCAATAATGAAATTACGAGAGAAAAAAAAGAAAAAAGTGCAAATGCATTCAAATAACTAAATGGCTCCTACATTGAATCCCCTAATTGTGAATGGCAGGTAGACATTACAGTTAACTTAAATAATTACAAAGGAGCAATAAAGTCAATCCTCTTCTATTAATTAATCCTCTTATGCCTCCTACACACTTTCAAAGACGTTGGATTGTGGTACCGTTCATATTACACAATTGTCTGTCTTGTCATGGAAGTCGTAGGGTTTTCAAATTACATGAGGAATCGGCGACAGGGGTGAACACATTATAGAACATTTCACTATTGACGAATCCCCGACGACTCTGCCTGGACTCCAAATTACGTTTCACAACAGAGTACACGCGAGAAATGATACGAGATACGAAAACAAATACATGATCATATGTTATGCATTTCAGAATATGATGTGTATGTTTTTAATCGCCTAAAGGCATCATATATTTTATTGGTTACAATATGAAAAAGTACCTCCTACTGAAAAATCTACCTATTTGCTTACCTGACTGTCCAAGAGAATTGGCAATTTCTCTTCAACTCTTCTCTTTCTCCACCTGGTTGTGGTACATTTCAGAGGAAACATCAAATAGGCACTGGTGCTCCTGCCAATGTTCCACTAATTTTTCCTCCATTTCTTCGGTCCAATGAGACTTTCTTGATACCGCAGCCATGCTAGTTGATGTTCTGTGGCAGGTACTTCAGGACTACTCCCACTGAAACTTCCCGTGCCCCGTTTCTTGCTCTCTCATTGGCTGTAGGTCAATGCTACAGTAGTATTCAGTCAAAACACATTTCACATTGCGTGATTTGGAATCGCAGACAGGTCCAGATATTTAACATGCTAGATATCTCGCTGACATCGGGGATGCATTGGCGATTCTCTCAGGTCGCATTTTTGATAATTCATACATTGCGTTCGTCGCTAACGGGAGCGAGCTCTGATTTGCCTATGATTTCGGGCTTTTGTCGGCGATCTCCACAAAACTGTCGGCGAGTGAAAATCGGGCCTAAAATCGTGTAGTGTAAACTCGGCATTAGGGTCACTGGTTAATAGCGCATGACCACTGTTGAGAAATGGTCTTTACCACCAGACCTTTTATTATTCCATGTTTTCCTGTTGAAGGCAAAGCTTTTTCACAGGTATCTCAAGTATGCTCATTATAGTTTGAACCCACACAGAACGAACAAGTCCATCCTTGTCAGAAAAAGTTTCCAGAACTCGTCCACGCAACCAGGAACCAAGTGGGGCTGTAGAATCCACAATGGTGACAATATCATCAGGAATGAAGCTTCCTCTTTCTTTAGTTATTTCTGTCACTCCTGTAGCAAAGGTAAGTACTCACGTACCCATCTTTTCCAGAACAAGATGGATAAATACTGGACTTGTTCCCATCTTCTTTTACTGTACAGATCAGTTGTGTCAAATAATGCAGGTGGTAGAATTGGTTTACCTTTCATTTGGAGAAGGTGATTTGGAGTGAGTGTTTCTAGATCATTGGGATCTTCAGACAGTTTGGTTAATGGACTATCAGTTAAGATGGCCTCAACTTCACACAACACTGTATGAAGTCCTTCATCATCCAAAGTTTGTTGATGTAAACCTGAACTCAGAATTCTCTTTACAATCTTGATGATGCATTAACACACTCCACCAAAATTTGAGCCTGCAGGGGGATTGAAGCTCCATTTAACTCCTTCCTGAAGCAAGGCACTTTGTATCTTATTCTGATTCATTGCAGTGAGTGCTTCTCTGAGCTCCCTCTCTGCTCTGACAAAGTTGGTATCATTGTCTGATCTTCTATGAGCAACTTGTACAAAGATGTAAACAAAGTTACTGTTAACGCACGGCCAAATGCTGTTCAGGGTCGATGGTTTTGCGATAGTTCATTCAAGAATGGATCAACAAGGGTGCCACCCAGCTGAAGCAAAGTCATTCTGAAGTATTGATGAAAACAATCATGATACAGTCTGTGGAATTCCCCGTGTTCCTCTCTTTTCTCGAGAATGGGGTGGACCCAGTATCGACACCTTTTTCTTCTCCAAAATAACGATAAACTCATCATCTTGAAAGGAAATCCATCATCTTTTTTTCAGCTCACAAGAGAACTCGCTTGCTTGCTAGACTCTTGTAAAATTGCGTGTCGATTAGTGCCACCTATTCCAAAGGCATGAATGTGTTAACGGTGAATGTTCACATGACCTTCTATGTGAAGGGCCATTCACTGTACTTCTTTTTTCAAAACAGTAATGCATGGATGGAATAGCCTTCATCTCTCTAAAACAATACACTTTTGGAGAAACTAGAATTTCAGAAGAAATGTGTTTCTTTTTGCCTCTTTTTAAAACCAAAATTCGACTGGCAAGTGTAAAGCAACTTGCAAGAATTCAATACCTCAGCAAATGGGGAAAAAAAAAACACTGTATTGTGATTTCCGCATGGTAGTGCAACCATTTTCAATCGTTCTATGTAATGTGGTTCAAGGATGGGAAAAGAGGAGGCGGGAACCGGCTGAGCAGTCAATGTAAACTTTTAATGACACAAAGGAACTTAAACATAACGTAAAACAGACAGCACGGTCGTGTGCGTCTGGCATCCCCGGCTCCTCTTTATCCCTCTCCAGGCTGATTGGGCTGATTTAGTGCTGGCCGTCCATCGTTACAGCCCGGCCATGCCCTCCTCCTCGTCACATACCCCCAATGCCCAATTCAGGTCGGGGAAACCTCCGGCATGACTTACTCCTCCACTCCCTTCCTGGAGGGGAGGTGTTGCCCTTTCAGCCGTCCTTCCGCCGGCCGGTCTTCCCCGCCTCCTGGGAATCTGAGTAGGATGAGAGGAGGGAAAGAGCGAGCTGGAGAGACAAAGGGAGAGAGGAGAAAGAGAGAGAAAACAAACTGGCTCTCCGGTCCCTGAACATGCTGTCGACTGGTCCTCAGGCAGCTTCCGGCTGATTGGGCTGATTCAGCGCCGGGCGTCCATCATTACGGCCCGGCCACGCCCTCCTCCTTGTCACATTCTAATAATAATAACATTTTCTTGAGTACCAAATTAGTACTTTAGAATGCTTTTGCAAGGAATATGTGATATTTAGAGTAATTTTTAGTGATAAGAGTATATTTTTGCCATCACGCGTAAAGACAAATGAAATAAAAATTCCATTGAAAAAGTTTCAAACCATAATAATAATTTCCAATTAAAGATTTTGCTAGTATTTTTGATCAATTTAATGCATCCTTGGCGAAAGGGAGCATCAATTTCTTTCAAAAACAAAAATGTCTTTGTGTTATAAAAATGGAAACGTATATACTAACGTAATTACTTGAAGTAGTTTTTCTTTACTCTTACTTGAGTCATACTATTTCTCAGTACTTCTACTTGTACTCAAGTGAATTAAGACACGATGGAATATGTACGTCTCTAAACAAATGTTTGGAGCGCGAGTAGCAGATCTCCTGCCAACAAATGCGCTCTCTCCGGTCCGGTTATTGAGTTTGGTCCATTTTGACGAGTAATTTCGACATTCTCATTTCTGTTCTACGAGTGCTGTTGAACTTGCTGTCACGTCCGTGTGGGATTTTGAACTCTCCGCTGCAATGTGAGTTCATGCATGAGGCAGTGTGTGGTGATTGGACGGTAGTGTTCCTTCTCACGAATAAAGTGGAGAAACTCTCAGAATCTACAGAGTTAGATGCGTACTCAAACCAATCACATCTCAGACTTTACACATAAACCTCACATTTTGTGACGTTGCTTCAAATTTTGTTTTTAAAACCCGTAGAACTAGGTAGGCTCAAAAAAACGAATGACATGAAAAATGAACCACTTTCCACCTAGTATTAAACATAATGAATGCTATAATTGTTTTTTAGTGATGTGCAATCACTCAAAAAAAGTATTTTGGGGTTTCATTGCCCAAAACAAACATTAATAGATGGATCAATGCTAGAAAGTTTAATACTCAGGCTGCACCTGTAACTTGTGTTTTGCGAGTTGGAGCCACTGTGATTGTGTGTGTATAATAACATGAGGGTGAAGATAAGAATGTTGTGGCTTCTTGAAATTACACGGGAAGGTTATGAGCATAAAAGCCACTGTTTTTGTTTGGTTGAACTCTAGAGATGGCCCTTGAGGAAAAAAAAGTATGAATGCTGCACTATGGTACTGACTGATTACCATATTCACATACCATGATATTTACATATTACTCCAAGGTACTTCAAAGCATACTAGGTTCCTACTATGGTAAATGTCCAAAAAGACATGGTAATACGATGGTACCTACTTTTTGTTAGTGTGTAATGGCAAACCATATCACCAAAACATAACTGTAATTTCAACATTCACCATTTGTTCCCCACTTCTTCTATCAAATATGTAAAGTCTATTTTCCATGTATTTCACTACACACATCTCTGTCTCTCTCAGGTGCAGTTATGAGGAGTGCAGGGCCACAGCTGATTGGCTGTTAGCTCGGGTTCCAGTGCGCCCTCTGGTGGGTATCGTGTGTGGTTCAGGTCTCGGTGGACTGGCGGATATGCTGAAAGATCAGCTGGTTATCAACTACGAAGATATACCCAACTTCCCTCAAAGCACTGGTGAGTTCAGACAATAGCTCACTTATATTGGTGCATACAGAATTTATTGTTATATTCAGACGACTGTTGAACTAGCTGACCTGCTTCACTCTGATTGGTCGGCCCATGCAAATAAAGTCATAACTAGTGCTTAAACAATGTGCGGATTTCAATGACAGTCATCAAATTACATGTATAATTAAGGTTAGAAAATAAGCATCAAAACATTAAATGAACACTTCTACACAATATTTACTAAATTCCTATTATAATGATCAATTTTCATTATCCATTAAAAATGATTCAGTTATCCATCTATCACTATATATGTCTTCAAGAATCATTTCTGTGTTTCTGTGATGTCTTGCTTTGTGTTTCTGTGTCAATGTACTGTATATGTTCTAACACTTGTGTGTTCTGCAGTGCACGGTCATGCTGGAAAGTTGGTGTTTGGCACTCTTAAAGGGAAAGCATGTGTTTGCATGAAGGGACGGTTTCACCTCTATGAAGGGTACCCCGTTCAAAAGGTTATTTTAACACACTTAAGAGTAACATTGCTAACACTTCAGGTGAACTTTAACTTTTAATTTTTGCATTATATAAAAAGAAAAAACCTCAAAGGAGTACTACGACAAATGCTACAGTACGGTATGGCATTCGGTGGACTATTTAAAGTGTCTTCTTTCAGCTTCAGAGCTGCAGATAAACATGACCAATGTGTTTAAACACGCTTCAAAAATGCGTTCTTGACCGATCATCTTCCGATTTATGAATCATGTCAGTGAACATTCAGCTGTGCTTTTTTTATTACCTCCAGCAATAACACTTAAGAGTATTAACACACTTTACTCTGTGTCTCCTACTGTATGTGCAATTGTCCACTTCAAGATAACAACAGTCTGGTTCCAGAAGTAAAAACCCCATTTTTTTTCTCCACAGGCTGATTGATTTTTAAGGATAACTTATAAACGATTAAAAAATGCATTTTGTAGCATTAAAATTTCTTAGGACCATGCAGAAAACAAAATGCAAAGAAAGATCAACCCTATAAGGTGTTATTCATCTCCTGGCCCTCGATGAACTGTCTGTGAAATTTTGCCTCTGCTCATTTCCACCTGTCCCTTGATTCATTGGTTGTTTTTCCAAGGGCGTATGTTTGGTTTGAAAGTTGATAGGGAAATATAGCAAGGATAATGTTCAAAATGTTGGTATTATGAAAATGCAAGAAAGTCAGTCTGGTGATATACAGTGCATCCGGAAAGTATTCACAGCGCTTCACATTTTCCACATTTTGTTATGTTACAGCCTTATTCCAAAATGGATTAAATTCATTATTTTCCTCAAAATTCTACAAACAATACCCCATAATGACAACATGAAAGAAGTTTGTTTGAAATCTTTGCAAATTTATTAAAAATAAAAAATGAAAAAAATCACATGTACGTAAGTATTCACAGCCTTTGCCATGACACTCAAAATTGAGCTCAGGTGCATCCTGTTTCCACTGATCATCCTTGAGATGTTTCTACAACTTGATTGGAGTCCACCTGTGGTAAATTCAGTTGATTGGACATGATTTGGAAAGGCACACACCTGTCTATATAAGGTCCCACAGTTAACAGTGCATGTCAGAGCAGAAACCAAGCCATGAAGTCCAAGGAATTGTCTGTAGACCTCTGAGACAGGATTGTATCGAGGCACAGATCTATGGAAGGGTACAGAAAAATTTCTGCTGCATTGAAGGTCCCAATGAGCACAGTGGCCTCCATCATCCGTAAATGGAAGAAGTTTGGAACCACCAGGACTCTTCCTAGAGCTGGCCGCCTGGCCAAACTTGGGGGGGGGGGGGATAAGGGGCAGTGGTGGCTCAGTGGTTAAGGCTCTGGGTTACTGATCAGAAGGTTGGGGGTTCAAGCCCCAGCACTGCCAAGATGTCACTGTTGGGCCCTTAAGCAAGACCCTTGACCCTATCTGCTCCAGGGGTGCCGTAACATGGCTGACCCTGCACTCTGACATGTGCATATGTGGGGGAAAAAAAAGAATTTCACTGTGTATGTGCAAATGTATAATGTGTGATAAATAAAAATTATTATAATAAAGGTTTCTCTGTGGAGAGAGGAGAACCTTCCAGAAGAACAACCATCTCTGCAGCACTCCACCAATCAGGCCTGTATGGTAGAGTGGCCAGACAGAAGCCACTCCTCAGTAAAAGGCACATGACAGCCTGCCTGGAGTTTGCCAAAAGGCACCTGAAGGCATGAGCATGAGAAACAAAGATTGAACTCTTTGGCCTGAATGGCAAGCGTCATGTCTGGAGGAAACCAGGCACCGCTCATCACCTGGCCAATACCATCCCTACAGTGAAGCATGGTGGTGGCAGCATCATGCTGTGGGGATGTTTTTCAGCAGCAGGAACTGGGAGACTAGTCAGGATTGAGGGAAAGATGAATGCAGCAATGTACAGAGACATCCTTGATGAAAACCTGCTCCAGAGCGCTCTGGACCTCAGACTGGGGTGACAGTTCATCTTCCAACAGGGCAACGACCCTAAGCACACCGCCAACAAAGGAGTGGCTCCGAGACAACTCCGTGAATGTCCTTGAGTGGCCCAGCCAGAGCCCAGACTTGAACCCGATTGAACATCTCTGGAGAGATCTGAAAATGGCTGTGCACCGACGCTTCCCATCCAACCTGATGGAGCTTGAGAGGTCCTGCAAAGAAGAATGGGAGAAACTGCCCAAAAATAGGTGTGCCAAGCTTGTAGCATCATACTCAAAAAGACTTGAGGCTGTAATTGGTGCCAAAGGTGCTTCAACAAAGTATTGAGCAAAGGCTGTGAATACTTGAGATTTTTTTTCATTTTTTATTTTTAATAAATTTGCTAAGATTTCAAACAAACTTCTTTCACGTTGTCATTATGGGGTATTGTTTGTAGAATTTTGAGGAAAATAATGAATTTAATCCATTTTGGAATAAGGCTGTAACATAACAAAATGTGGAAAAAGTGAAGCGCTGTGAATACTTTCCGGATGCACTGTAGGCAAAATAATATTATTATCTCATACTGTATAACAAGTCTCATTTCTTATTTCTCTAACCCCACCATATTAATTATTAGCCTTTTTTTATTATTTCTAAAGAATAAACTAATTAAGAACTGACCAAAGTGATATGCCATTAACTTATATGCAGCAATGTGTGATTTGTTTTTTTTTGTATGTATAGACCACCTTGCCCATCAGAGTGTTTAAACTATTGGGTGTGGAGACCTTGATCCTGACGAATGCTGCGGGCGGACTGAACCAGGACTATAAAGTGGGTGACATCATGGTTATAAAGGATCATATCAACATTCCAGGTTTTGCTGGGAACAACCCATTAGTGGGGCCAAATGACGACAGGTGAGAGTGTGTGGGTGCTAATGCGCTTACTACTGATCAATATTAATTGATTATTAACTACTGATAAATTCTAACTCAAAATCTTGTACAAAAAAACACTTTTAGAACAGATGGTAATTCCATGTTCATTTACTATTCTCACCCTGTCTTGAGCACAGATTTGGCGTGCGGTTCCCATGTATGTCGGACGCGTATGACCGTGGACTGCAGCAGCTCGCGCATGAGGTCGCAGAAGAACTGGGTTACTCTGTGTACATGCATGAGGGTGTGTACATTGTGATTGGGGGGCCGTCCTTCGAAACCATCGCTGAGTGCAAGATGCTCCGCTTCCTCGGGGCTGACGCCGTGGGTGAGTCATAAGAAAAGAATGATTGACTTCACGAGTCCAACAGTGGATACTCAAGAATTATGATGTTGTGTTTCGTCAGGTATGAGCACCGCTCATGAGGTGATTGTGGCCCGTCATTGTGGAATGAAGGTCCTCGCTCTGTCTCTGATCACCAATCAGGCGGTGATGGATTATGACAGCGAGAAGAAAGCCAATCATGAGGAGGTTCTGCAGACAGGTGAACTGAGAGCCAAACAGCTGGAGAAACTGGTGTCCGAAATGGTCCATCGCATTGACCACCAGAATGATGGCAAAGCCTGTTAGTGAACGCACCCCGTCAACAACCTCAAACATCACCAACACACATGCCAGTTAGAGGCCTTTAGTGTCATGAATGTTAATCCTCGACTCTTTACTGTGCAGCCTTTTGCTTTTTAATGTTTACATTTCAGAGAGAAAGTGTTTTATGGTCTTACACAACACTGAGGTAAATGGAGAAGTGCTACTTTTTTCATTGATATGGAAATGAAGGTAATATCGTAATTTTTAGTATGTATTTATTTTCCAAATGTGTATTTAAAAAAATAAGTTAAAGATGTGGCATATATTATACTGTATAAATCAGAAGTAATAAATGGAATTGGGAGGTTGTTGTTTTTCCCCCCTCAAGAAGTAAATAAATAGTTTGCTTAATATTTTTTTAACAATAAGACAAAATTCACGACTGTACTTAAGAAAATATTAACAACTATTAAGAACACTATTTATATAACCAAATACAATATTTAAACTGCAGAACTGTGTTACTGAATTTATGTTGTACTATTTAACAATTCTGGGCTTAAACAATAATATATTTATGTTGCCTATGTATGTAAAACAGTTTAAAACGTACGTTTTTTTAAAATAGTGGTGGTGTGTTTGTTTTATTAGTTGTTTGGAGAGGGACATCTGAATTACTGTTTTACTTTCACTTTTACTGACTGTGTTGCATTAGACTAAAGCACTTCTAATACAACGCTTTCCTCTGAAAAATGCATTTTATTTTGTAATTGCACTTTAAGCTCTGTGGTACATAGTTGTTTTCATGACATTCTGCTTAAATGCCATAATAAATTTAAAAAAAGTTACTCCAACAGTTATTCTGGTTTGACAGTCTCTTTCATTATTCAATATTTTATAGGCATTTTTGTGTTTTTAATGATTTGTTGTCCACTTGATGGCATAAGTAATTTAATTTAATTTAATTTAATTTTCTTTATTTATCACACATTATACATTTGCACATATACAGTGAAATTCTTCTTTTTCACATATCCCAGCTAGGCTGGGGTCAGAGTAGTGGAACTATATAATGAAAAACATATGTAATCACATGGAAAAAACTCTTTATTTGACGCACACAATTGATAGCTTTCCAGAGTTATATAAGAAAAGGACTTTCGTTTCTTTGAAAGTCCAGCCCCTCAGACTCAACCCAAAACTAACACACAAGAACTGTTGCTTCATATCGGACTGAGAAACTGAGCTGGAAAACATGTCGAACGAGGGTAAACTGAGGATCATTTACTGTTATAAGATTTTTTTTATTTTTTTAAATGAGCAGTTTGATTATTTTTCTATATATTACACTCAAATTGTTCTTTTATTTGGGCTATTTCATGTAGGCCTATAATTTAAGACCGAATTTATAAGAAGCATCTTGCATGTTCATTTAAATACAGTTTGTTGTTTGAAAAAAGTCTCGACAAAGAACTTTATTTAAGCGGTAATTTGTACCATCAATATAAGTCTGTTAAACTGTGGGGTAAGAAACAATTAAATAATCGTCCATCTTTAAAATTATTATAATTGTTTGTTATTTTTTTTTATTTTATTTTTTTTTTTTATTACAGAACAAGAACACTTACAACAAAATATACATACAATGATCACAATGAACTCTGATACAATTATAGTAGCAACAAAAAGTAAAATTATAAAGAAAGAATAAACAATAACAAATAATAATAATTAACCAAATAAAACCAGGGGATAACTTAAAATGAATTAACAAGAGAAAAGGTTTCAAGTATTCTATACATTCGTTTTGCCTTTTTATTTCTTATATCTTTTAGAGTCTCAATATAATGCATCAGTTCAGTTTTAAATGGTATGATGTTAGGTTTATTGTTTGCCCATTTTTGTTTGTGTATATTTAATAATAAAAATATATCTTTACCAGTTAGTCGAATCTTTAATTTTGTGTGTTTAAGTATTAAATATTCAATATCAATCCAAAAAAGTTGGGTAAACACACATTCAAAGAATAAGTGTTTTATGGATTCTTCCTCTAAGTCACAAAAAACATATTATAATTTTTTTAGTGTGACTGCGCTATCGTCTCCACGTAATCATACAAAAACGTGTGAAAACGATGACGTCATACGCACGCGTATTACGTGTTCAGGCTATAGGCATGCGCGCGAGACATTCAAAAATACAATGGCGGACTACAGGACTGTGTTTGTGCTGATCAAGATTTTGAGTTTATTGACGCTTCTCCAGCAAAGTGTAGATTTACTGCATCACTACTACGACCAGCGATCGACATCTTCATTGTTTATATTCACCGCTCTGTGGAAGAATGCTTATGTGCGCAGGCGCGTACTGTTTCTTTACAGAGTGACATCGCCTACTACTGGCCTGGCATGCATAATACAGCGTGTTTAGTCGTTTTCACGGATGTGAACGTTGTCGTCTGTACTCGAAACTTTTCAAAAACGCAAAGGAAAAACTTTCCATTTTTAGTACATCGTTGTCGTGTAAACGTACCCTAACGATTCCAAACGAATCCCAATTCCGTTCTTTTTATAGGTTTTATTTTATAACCATAAACTTTAACATTCCCATAATATTGCAAGGAGGTGTTTGTGTGACAGTCTAATAAGAACTTATACAGAACGTTCTTTGGCTATTTTTTATTATTTATTTATTTTTGCATTTTCATAAATATATTTGAAGTTCTTTAATTTGACATGGGGTCTGAAAATGTCTAAAGCGGCACAGTGGTCAAAGACGTCCACACTAATGGAAAATCCAGCTTAGGGTTGCCACCCGTCCCGTATTTAAAGATCGCCAACGGTAAGGGACCGTCTGAAATGTCCACACATTGTGTTAAAATAGGCTAATGCTGTGGAGGGTGCGGTAAGGGACCGTCTGGAATGTCCACACATTATGTAAAAACGTGCTAATACTGTGGAGGGTGCGGTAAGGGACCGTCTGGAATGTCCACACATTATGTAAAAATGTGCTAATACTGTGGAGGGTGCGGTAAGGGACCGTCTGAAAACTCCACACATTGTGCTAAAACCCGCTAATACTGTAGAGGGTGTGGTAAGGGATCGTCTGAAAAGTCCACACATTGTGCTAAAACTTGCTAATACTGTAGAGGGTGTGGTTAGGGACCGTCTGAAAAGTCCACAAATGGTGGTATAACTGTGGAGTTTCTATATAAATGTTCAATAAGATCAAACAGTGTATGAATACAATCCTAATGACAAGTACAGTTGAAGGGAAAAAAATAAACAAATAAAATAAATAAAAATGATAAAAAAAGAAAAACAAATATGTATAAACCATCCAAAATGTATACATAAATAAGATAAAGAAGACAAATTATCAAAAAAATTTAAATAAATATATTTTTAACGTATAAATGAGTCAGGAATGTTCTCATTTTAGCATATAAGAAAGGATATACAATTGTTATTAATAACGCATATTAACTCAACGCATTTATTGCTAAAACTGTGGAGGATGTGGTTAGGGGCCGTGATACCCCCCCCCCCCCCCTCCAAGCTGGTCCTTAGTTTGTCCAAGCTGGGAGACCAGCTTAGACCAGCTACCAGCTTGTCATACCAGCTCAAGGTGGTCAAGCTAGTTTTTGGAAGATGGTAGCTGGTCGACCAGGTAAGGACCAGCTTGGACCAACACATGACCAACTTGGACCAGCTAAGGACCAGCTTGCACCAGCTACCATGTTCCAAAACACAGCTATCAGCTTAAGCTGGATTTTCCAGCAGGGCATGTACCTTCTATCTAGAGCCCTATTTTAAATGGCACCCTACACCCTTGCGGTCCTCCTCCGAGTCCAGTGTCCACCCCATTTGGAGGTCTCCGGCATAGACGTAAGTGAGGGTTCATGAGTTATAAAAGCATGAATTTGGGACAGACTTGACCCATTTTCATATAGCTACATACATTTTACACAGTGTTATTAGACAAATTCAGTTCTTAGGGTGTAAGAACACACTTTGAACCCATTTGTTTTTATGATAAAATCGTTTTAAATATTTAGCAAACAAATAAACGTGACTCAGTCACCTCAGTGGTTGCAGACAGTTGCTTAGAACACGGTCAAATGTATAGAAAGCAGAACACACCGGTGAATCTCGCAAAAAAAATTAAATAATCATGTTTATATTCTCAGCCACACTTTTTCAGGTGTGTGTGTATATATATATATATATATATATATATATATATATATATATATATATATATATACACACACACACAGTGCATTCATAAAGTATGTTATGTTATAGCCTTATGCTAAAATGTTTTAAATAATTATTTTTCCACATCAGTCTACACTCCATACCCCATAATGACAAGGCAAAAACCAGATTTTTGATAACTTTGCAAATGTATATATATAATAAAAATTAAATATCACATTGACATAAGTATTCAGACCCTTAACTCAGTACTTACGCTGGGTTCACACATCCTCCGTAAGCAGCGCGTGAGCAGGGCGGTCGCGTTGGACATTCACATTGGCTGCGTTTATTAATTATTTCCTTTATTAAGTTATTTTATTGAGTTTACATGCATGCAGACATATAAATTGTAGTGTACTATATGTTTGGTTTGAATACTTTTGATTTGCTTTTGTGTCTTTTCAATAATATCCTGATTATTTTAGTGTTGTACTGCACCCAGAGCTGCTGAGCTCAGCGTGAGATGCGTGGCAAAAATAGGCTCAACGCCGAAACTATCCGCTCACGCTTGCAGTGTAAACGGTGTCATCCGATAATATGGGCGACGAAACGAAAACGCGGTGCTCATTCCTCGCTCATGGAGGAAGTGTGAACCCGGCGTTAGTTGAAGCACCTTTGGCAGCGATTACAGCCTCAAGTCTTTTTGGGTATGACAAGCTTTGCACACCTGGATTTGGGGATCCTCTCAAGCTCTGTCAGGTTTGATGGGGACCGTCAATGGACAGCCATTTTCTGGTCTCTCCAGAGATGTTCGATTGGGTTCAAGTCCGGCTCTGGATGGGACACTCAAGGACATTCAGAGTTGTCCCTAAGCCACACTTGCATTGTCTTGACTGTGTACTTAGGGTCATTGTCCTGTTGAAAGGTGAACCTTTGGCCCAGTCTGAGGTCCTTGGTGCTCTAGACCAGGTGTTCGTTAAGGATATCTCTGTATTTTGCTGCGTTCAGCTTTCCTTCAACCCTGACCAGTCCCCCAGTCTCTGCCACTGAAAAACACCCACACAGCATGATGCTACCACCACCATGCTTCACTGTTGGGATGGTATTGCGCAGGTGATGAGCGGTGCCTGGTTTCCTCCAGACATGACATTTGGAATTGAGACCAAACAGTTCAATCTTCGTTTCATCAGACCAGAGAATCTTGTTTCTCATAGTCTGAGAGTCAAAGCCCAGATCGGTGGAGTGTTGCAGTGATGGTCGTCCTTCTGCAAGTTTCTCACATCTCCACACATGATCTCTGGAGCTCAACCAAAGTGACCATCGTGTTCTTGGTCACCTCTCTTGCCAAGGCCCTTCTCCCCCAAGTGCTCAGTTTGGCCAGGCAGACAGCTCTAGGAAGAGTCCTGGTTGTTTCAAACTTCTTCCATTTAAGAATTATGGAGGCCACTGTGCTCTTGGGAACCTTCAATGCAGCCGAAATGTTTTTGTAGCCTTCCCCAGATCTGTGCCTCAACACAATCCTGTCTCTGAGCTCTGCAGGCAGTTCCTTTGATCTCATGGCTTGGTTTTTGCTCTGATATGCATTTTCAGCTGTGAGACCTTATATAGACAGGTGTGTGCCTTTCCAAATCATGTCCAATCGATTGAATTTTCCACAGGTGGACTCCAGTCAAAGTGTAGAAACATCTCAAAGATGATCCAGAGAAATGGGATGCACCTGAGCTAAATTTCAAGTGTCATAGCAAAGCGTGTGAATACTTATGTCAATGTGATATTTCAGTTTTTTCTTTTTAATTAATAATTTGCAAAGTTATCAAAAATCAGGTTTTTGCTTTGTCATTATGGGGTATGGAGTGTAGATTGATGTGGAAAAATAATAATTTAAAGCATTTTAACATAAGGCTGCAACATTACAAAATGTGAAAAAAATGATGGGGTGTGAATATATATATATATATATATATATATATATATATATATATATAATGAATACTTTATTAATGCACTGTACTGTATATATATATATATATATATATATATATATATATATATAATGAATACTTTATTAATGCACTGTACTGTATATATATATATATATATATATATATATATATATATATATATATATAATGAATACTTTATTAATGCACTGTACTGTACTGTATATATATATATATATATATATATATATATATATATATATATATATATATATATATATATCGCTGTTACACCATATGTTACATTTTAAATAAATATAATGAATTTTATTTTGCAAGCTACAGTGTGCGAGAAAGTATTAACTCTCTCCTGTCTTAATATTTTAGAGACTTAAAATAATTGTAAATGTTAAAAACAATATAGGGCTGTTCAGCAGTGACATCAGTTTGTTGACAAACCTGGAAGGCTAATTTGCCATTGGTTTCCTCAGGAATTTCCTATGGGTTTTTAGAATAGTGTTATTCAAATGACAATAAAATAACATTATTTTGTGAGAATTACTAGAAGACATTTTCACGTTTTGTTCTAGAACACAAATGACACACAGTCATACCTCAATTGTGGAATTTGAAGCCGTTGTGTCTTTTAAAAATGCATGTCACTAAATATGGACTACAACAGTCATCCATTTCATATAGCATATAGCTTACATGCTCATGGTAATTGTAGTCCTTAAGCTCTTGAACTCTATGGACCTACTGGCGAGCCCGTGGGCGGGGCAAATCACATACAGTAAGTTTACACTTAATTTGTAAAAGTCCCCGGATATATAAGTCACTCATATTGGTATCATTTGAAAGCTTAGCAACGTAACTTTTCATAGAATACTTTTGCATTTATGCTACATAAAATAGCTAAATAAAGCCTTAAAAAGTTTGTTGCAAGTGAGTGCCACCTAGAGGTGACAATGTACTGTAGAAATATGCGAATGAAAAAAGTTTTTCACATAGTACATAAATAGACAAGTCATATATCAAATGAAAATTCTCATTCTTCTGAATCTGACTGTATAGTTTATTTTGTCACCCTAATACCACAGTTCAAATGATTATCAAAAGAATCACAAAGTGAAATATGATCTCTGACAACAAAGACATTTATCTCATGTCTGCTCCAATCACTGCTTCTGTAAGCCCCAAGTTGCCAAAACTCCATATCTGCTCTTACCGTAGGTTGTCTTCTCTAAAATTAGCCATTCTTTACTTATCTGTGAGCTTGCTTGGTAAAATAACCCAGTGTTATATTTCAGAAATTGCAGTTCAGCAGAAAAAGAATGATAAATCATTGGCAAATTATGTTATCAACTATTGATTATGAAATGCTATATATCATCTCAGCTTTACAACAACCCCTACATTGAGCTTCTAGTCCATTCAGAAGCCGAGATATATGATGAAACTTTGGGAAACATGCATGCGATCCAAAATTACCTGAATGTCTGTGATGTGAGTGTTCAGCTGAGTTAGAACGCCACCTATATTACAGATCTGTATATTGTGATAGAAGGTGATAGACGAAAAATTATTTTTCCTAGAATGTGTTGCTGTCTAGTGGAATGAAATAAGACTTTTTTTGCTGGGGGATAGCGCAAACAGAGCCATAATTACATGCTTACAAAAATATATTTGTTATTTATGTTCATTATAAGATTGTAAACATATTCAGTATTATATATGAATTATTGGAATCTTTTTTTTTTATTGGGGGGCAATTTGCATGATACTTATTTTGAACTGACAATTACTTTTTTCACAGGAACAGACAGACGCCACGATGTTCAGAGTCGCCAAAGACAGAGGTACCAAAACACTAAAGGGCAAAATCAGAGTCCAACTCAAACCATTTGTTCAGCTTCTCAAACTTACCCTCCTGGAATGAGTACACAAGGATCATTTGGTGGTAAACAATCGACAGCAAACCCCACACCAAATGACCTGAGACTGGTTCTGCTGGGCAAAACAGGTGCAGGGAAAAGTGCTACAGGAAACACCATCTTGGGAGATGGGCAACGTTTTGATGCTCAATTGAGCATGAGTTCAGTGACAAAAGTGTGCAAGCGAGAATGTGGAACACTGGGAAGACGAAACCTTGCACTTGTAGACACTCCCGGCCTGTTTGACACAGATCTAACACTGGAGGATGTACAGCAGGAACTAGTACATTGTCTGACTTTGTGTTCACCTGGCCCTCATGCGTTTCTGCTGGTTATACCAATTGAACGCTACACGGAGGAGCAGCAACGCACGGTGGACTTGATTCTGAAGATGTTTACCGAGGACATCACCCGTCACACCATCATTATATTCTCACATGCTGATAAACTTGGAGCGACCTCCATTGAGGACTTCCTATCAAGACAAAACAGAAAGATCCAAGAACTCGTGGAAAGATTTGGGAGGCGTTTTGTGGCCTTTAACAACACAGACGCTTCAAACCGAGGTCAGGTCACTCGACTCCTGGAGAAGGTGGATGAGTTGCTGGTGCAGAATGAGAACCAACACTTCACCAGTCAGATTTCACAAGTTGTGCTGGAAGCCCAGAGGATAATAGAGGAGAAAAGAGAAGCTGCCATGACTGAAAAAATTAACAAAATGAAAGCTGAGGTACAGAAATTGGCTGATGCTCGTTGGGGTATGTTTACTGCAGCTATGAAAGAAGAGAGGAAAGAAACAGAAATAAAAAGGAAGCGTGTGCAAGACAGGATTGATCAGATAAAGATGGACATAAAAAAGGAAGAACAGCATGTGAGACCAATTCAAGCAAGACTGACGCGGTTCAGAGCAGCTCTGGAGTGGGAGCTGGTGATCCTTCGAAGGCTTGAAGAAAAAGCGATAGAAGAGGAGAGAGAGAGAATGGAAAGAGAAACAAAAGAAAAGTCGGACCTGAATATATGGATACAAGAAGAAGTGCAGAGGAGAGAGAGTGAAGAGAGGGAGAAGAATGACACATTTTTCAACCCCAAAATGATCGCTATGCTTACCATGTTTTTGCTGGGGCTTGGAGCCGGATTTGCGCCCGCACTCTTGGCGTTTCTGTTCCCTGCTGCTCCAGTAGTGGAAGCTGGACTGTCAGTTCAGTATTTAGCCAGCTTGCTGGGCTGGGGAGCTGCAGAGGGGGGATTAGGAACTCTCAGTTGGACTGCCGTTGGACTCGCTGTGAAAACAGCATCTATTAAGTTGGCAATGACCCGCTGCACAATTCAATAATCCATTTTTGATTGAAGTCACACATGCTAAATTAGGGGGTGCTACAACTAAAAAGCATAATTCTGCAAATGATTGATCAATAGAAAGTTGAAATTTGGCATGCATGTACGTTAGCTAAAACGCTAACATGTCCTGAAATTGAATCTATGCACGGTCACTTCCGCGTTTTGCCTCAGGGGGCATACTTCCAGCGCAGTGCCAGAAACGTTTTCTTTCTACACTGATTAATGCTGACGAGACGACTCGGGGGGAAATTACTTTTCACAAGTTTCTGAGAGATTTGTCGTGTGTGTGCAGGGATCTGCTGAACTGAAGAGAACACTGATGATGGACGAATACTTATACTATTTTATTCTCCTTTTTTATTTTATTTGCAAAAAAAAGGACCGTTAACAATGACGCAGTAATTTGACACAATAAATGTAGATGAAATTGTGTGGTAAAACTTTACAATAAGGCTCCATTCGTTAACGTGCATTAATGAATTGGGTATCATGATCAAACAATTAACAATATATTTTTACAGTATTTATTCATCTTTGTCAATATTAGTTAATAAAAATATAATTGTTCATTGTTAGTTCACGTTATTTCATAGTGTTAACATACTGTATACAACTTTTGATTTTTAAAATCTATTAGTATGTTGAAATTAACATGAACCTGGATTAATGAGTGCTGTAAAAGTACGATACGGTTACCGGAAGTTTGTTAGCCCCCTGAGATTTGACCGGAAATACATAGGTTATGTTCCATGCATAGAGTCCATTATCTATCAGATGACAAATCAAATCAAATAAATTACCACCAACAATCAAAATTCAGCAGCTAAATATTTCAATTTTGAATTCTCCTGAATCAAGATATAACAAGATTTATTTCACAAGAAAATGCTTTGATAAAATATGAATATATATATATACAGTACTACTATAAACTAATGTACTACTATATACACTACATATAAAAAAAATTGTCATTGCACTGCTACATGTTTAATCCAGAAGCAATCCAATGTATTTGTTAATTTAGCTAAATGTATTCTCTGTTGTCTACTCATCCTAATTAAAAGAACACATATCATATCGACAGGCTTGTACAATAAAACTGATGTCCCATCATTATATATAGCCGCAGGAGAATGAAAAACTAGTTAAATAAAGTATTAATTACACACTTAATGTGTGGCTGTCACTTCATTTTGTTGCATCGGTGCTGAAAATGCTTCTCAGCTTTGCCAGTTTGAGAAAAAGAGAGAAATACATTTGAAATTGCCAAACGGGTCCATTCTTTCCGACTAAAATCACTTGAACGCACATGACATCATATGTACGATCTTCCCAGGAGGACTTGAACGCAGGGGCGGAGCCAACAGTTTTTCACAGAAGTGGCCGGACAGGGGCTAGCGATCAGTCTGTGGTGGCACAGAAGTTCTCAGACAGCATTTTCGTATCGTCGGGCGGATGTGGGGGGTGGGGTGCGCATGGAAAGCGGAGGCGCGTGGATAGAAAAACAGAGGGGAGTGGATACAGTGGCACCCGGGACGGAGAGTTGCGGTGATCTTGGTGTGCGCTCAAGTACAGAGACGGTTCCACCTCTAAAAAACTCAGTTGTGCCCATGACAAAAAATGACCAAAACTGCAAATGCGAGTGGGGTGGCCAGGCTTCGGTCCAGTCCATGGAGGCCACGGCCATCCCTGGCCACCCCCTAGCTCTGCCCCTGCTTGAACGCACCATTAATTGTTTGTTTAATCCCAAATAAAATACTGACAGACTATATGAAAAGCTTGTCTAATTTATGCATTTTTTAAACTATTTTATAAATATATATTTGAAGTCAAAGAATAATCTCAAATATTCTGGGTGGGCCAACACCCACCCCGGCCCGCCCTTGGCTACGCCACTGGTCACCATACCCCTTTTACTAGGAGACGAGCCCCAGTAAATTTCCTGATAAATCCTTGTCTGACGACAGAGATTACCATATACCAAAATATGCTTTCCTATTAATTATAATTGTTCATTGTCCATTTCCTCGGCACAGATTTGATTGATAATGTTTGCTTGTTAACTGACCTGAGTTAGTACAAGAGTGATTGCTAATCTCGATGTAATTCTGGGCGAATTCCACTTGAAAGTGACCATTCTTATGCCCTACTCCCTTCGAAGGGCAGATCTCTTGATGTGGGCAATCTAAAGGGAGCATGAAAATACTGTATGAATGTACCCTTCACTAATAGTCTAGTAAATGGGTTCTTCAAGGGCACAAAGCTGCCTTGATAAACACCCTTAGTCATCACCAGTGCAAGCTATTTAAAGTGATTTCGTCATTTACGGGGCTACTATTAGCGAGTTAGTTTGCTCACTAAAACACAAGCTAGTAACACACTTTTAGCTAGTTAGGTGTTTTAAATTATATATCAGTCTTTCTGTTTTCTAGAAATGACCAGTACCAGCTTAACCCTTGTGCGACCTTCGGGACATTTTTGTCTTTTTCATTTTTGTTTTTTCAATCATTAATGCCAACGGTATAAATTTTGCCAAAGGTGTGTATTTTTCTGAGTGACTCCAATCAGGTCTCCTAAGCAACCAAAATTGGCCCGGTTGCTATGGAGGGTAGAGTCACATGGGGTAACCTCCTCGTGGTCGCTATAATGTGGTTCTCGCTTTCGGGTGGGGCGCGTGGTGAGTTGTGCGTGGATGCCGCGGAGAATAGCGTGAAGCCTCCACATGTGCTAGGTCTCCGCGGTAACGCACTCAACAGGCCACGTGATAAGATGCACGGACTGACGGTCTCAGACGTGGAGGCAACTGAGATTCATCCTCCGCCACCCGGATTGAGACGAGTCACTACGCCACCACGAGGACTTAGAGCGCATTGGGAATTGGGCATTCAAAATTGGGGAGAAAAAAAATTAGGTGTGTATTTTGGGGGGAATTTTGATATTTCAACCTCAGTTCCTATAATACATCTATAATACACTGTGTACACAAAATAGTTACACTCAGGACCTGCAGGACAAAAATGTCCCCATTGAAACCCATTAAAACGGCAATATTTGATCCCAGTGCCATTAAAGCATAAAATCATGAATTCTATGATATTATGCTTTCATTCCAGAGCCCTGGCTTCAAAATTAAATGTTTAATATTTTCCACCAGATGGCGCCATTTTTCTCATGTTTAGCCTATGGAGCAAATACATGCTTTTCCCCTATTTTCTGTTTGCTGTATTATAGAGCACTGCAGGCCAACTGAATAAATGATGCAGATAAAATTGTGTGTGTGTGTTGGTATGGATGTCAGAGTGTGTTTTACATGTGTGTATTGAGAAATTTGTGTGTGTGTGTAAAAAACAACAGTGGCATTATATAAACAAACTGGCATTTAAAGGGTTAAAATCCTGAAAATGAATGAATATTTGTTAGTTATGATCAGGACTGATGTTGGTTAAAAAAATTAACTCATTGACAGTGGAAAATAATATTAATATATAATATTATTATGTCAGTTCTTTGACGTGGACATTTTTGTCCTCTAAGGACCTCTGAGTAACTTTTTTAAATTGATGCACAAGGGTTAATACATTTTTATTTATCCAGATGGACATACAAACTTTTTATAGTTTCAGGTGTTGGCCAGTAGTCAGCAGCAGTCAGTCAGTCAAACAGGTGAGGATGAGCAAACAGCAGGGAAGGGAACAGATGCTGTCTTTCATAAACTGTCTTTGGATGGTCCTCATTTCATTCATTAGCAGCCTGACATTGTATAGATGATCACAAATAGATCTACAAATGTGAAATCATCTTAATTACACTTAGAAAATAAATTCTATTTTATTCAATTTAGATTATTTCTATATAAACTTGTTTAGATATTGTCTGATGTCACTATATTAAAGCCCATCCTCCATAATCTGAGGATTTTTAATTTGATTTGTTTTATAGTGAGTTACATTAGCATGTAGACAGAAAGTATATAAATTCACATTATAAAGCTTTTTCATTTACTGTAATATTTATTGCATACTAATGTTGCATTGTTATACGGCCTATGAGTGAATGAATGTAAAGTCATGTTTTAGTTTAATTGTGTTGAAATCACTTGAGTTTAAATGTAATATACACAGGTAATAACAGCTGACATGTGAAATATTTAGGCGTTTTAGGCTAAATATTTTCTGAATAAATGAGCAGAAAAACATAAAAGCATTAGAATTATTCCTGTTCTCTCCTACTAATTTAAACATTGTTCAATTCTCAGGGAACACAAAAAAGGATCAAATGTACACACGTAATGCACTGTAAGTTGCTCAGGATAAAAGCATCTGACAAATGTAGAAATGTAGGTATGTGTTTTTTGATCGTCTGACGGAAAACTATGTTGTGTAGAAAAATCTAGACAAATTTATATCAATGATTTCTCTAGAATGAACATTATTTAATATATGCTATAGCCAAATTGATATGTAATAATAAACACTTTCAGTTTGATGCATAAAATAGATTTCCAGGATTACTTCCTAATCATAAAAGACTTTCGCTTTTTCAAAGTCCTGCCCCTCACAAACCAAAAACACACAGCAAACTGTACACTCTTTCATATGGACCAGAGAATCCACACAAACTACTAAACATGTCCAAAAGAGGTATGATATAAGTTTTCATTCTGATGTAGAGCATTTTAATTGACAGATTAAACTGGACTTATTTCATTTAATGAATGGACGCAGCTTACACACTTTTATTTATTAGGAATTCAGGACCGAAGTTAAAGTGTAGCCTATTGGTCGTTTTACAACAGCTTCAGATATTGGTTTATAATACTTTATTTATTGTTATCTGAATGTATTGCTACCTAGGTATGTGTGTTTATTTTGTAGGTCTACATGAACAGAAAATAAATTGAATAGCCTATATTTCTGGAAAACAGAGACATTTTGAGTATTTCAGCTTTAAAAATGAAACATGTTTGCAATTGAGACCACCATTTTTTCCACCCAACATATTCCAAATAATTTCTGAATTAGCATTTAAACAAAAACACACAGGTTACACAGTCTACCATTGCTCAAAGGGTGTATCAAACGACGCTGCAGTGTTCAATAGAGAGAGAGAGAAAAACTGCCTTGACCAGAAAATCTGGTTCAGTTGGTGAGCAGCTTGACTGACTAATTTAACAGCATCTTACTGGCAGTATATTTTAGACATTTTCATGCTGGTCTACATGCAATAATAACCATCTTAACCAGCTTGTGCCAGTCAATAATCTATAAGTCCAAACCATACAGTATAGTCACAGTACAACTTTGAACAGCCACCAATTATGCAGAATAACTTTAACCTGCAGTCTGTAGTACAATGAATACAAAACATGTCTGAACATGGCGAAAATAGTGTAAAAGACTTCATTTTTACTAAGTTTATTGTTGTAACGCTAAGTGGCTGCACAGTGTATTTGTGTGTGCTTAATGTTCCAGTCTGAGTTTACAACATGTACTGAATCTAATAAACATTAGAGAAGTTCTGCTTATATTTCCACTGGTCTCTGTTTCTTATTTTCTCACTCACAAGTGTTCGGCGAACCCTGTGAAATGCTTGGTTATGAATGTTATTAAAGATCATGTTAGAATGCATCCCAATACAGTGCATGCACAGTCTCTCTGAAGCAATCTGAAGTGTAGTGCCTTACTTTTGAGCACTTAGTAATAGGAACCTACAAAATTGTAATCCAAAATTTGAATAAATGATTATCATTGTAATTGTTCATTTTCTCATTTGCTTCATGCTTTTTCAGCAGGACCTCACAATGTTCAAATTTGCCAAAGACAGCGTTCTAACAGCAACTTCAGTGAGCCAAATCTAAGTATAAGACCAACTCAAGGATCATTTGGTGGTAAACAATCGACAGCAAACCCCGCACCAAATGACCTGAGACTGGTTCTGCTGGGCAAAACAGGTGCAGGGAAAAGTGCTACAGGAAACACCATCTTGGGAGATGGGCAACGTTTTGATGCTCAATTGAGCATGAGTTCAGTGACAAAAGAGTGCAAGCGAGAATGTGGAACACTGGGAAGACGAAACCTTGCACTTGTAGACACTCCCGGCCTGTTTGACACAGATCTAACACTGGAGGATGTACAGCAGGAACTAGTACATTGTCTGACTTTGTGTTCACCTGGCCCTCATGCGTTTCTGCTGGTTATACCAATTGAACGCTACACGGAGGAGCAGCAACGCACGGTGGACTTGATTCTGGAGATGTTTACCGAGGACATCACCCGTCACACCATCATTATATTCTCACATGCTGATAAACTTGGAGCGACCTCCATTGAGGACTTCCTATCAAGACAAAACAGAAAGATCCAAGAACTCGTGGAAAGATTTGGGAGGCGTTTTGTGGCCTTTAACAACACAGACCTTTCAAACCGAGGTCAGGTCACTCGACTCCTGGAGAAGGTGGATGAGTTGCTGGTGCAGAATGAGAACCAACACTTCACCAGTCAGATTTCACAAGTTGTGCTGGAAGCCCAGAGGATAATAGAGGAGAAAAGAGAAGCTGCCATGACTGAAAAAATTAACAAAATGAAAGCTGAGGTACAGAAATTGGCTGATGCTCGTTGGGGTATGTTTACTGCAGCTATGAAAGAAGAGAGGAAAGAAACAGAAATAAAAAGGAAGCGTGTGCAAGACAGGATTGATCAGATAAAGATGGACATAAAAAAGGAAGAACAGCATGTGAGACCAATTCAAGCAAGACTGACGCGGTTCAGAGCAGCTCTGGAGTGGGAGCTGGTGATCCTTCGAAGGCTTGAAGAAAAAGCGATAGAAGAGGAGAGAGAGAGAATGGAAAGAGAAACAAAAGAAAAGTCGGACCTGAATATATGGATACAAGAAGAAGTGCAGAGGAGAGAGAGTGAAGAGAGGGAGAAGAATGACACATTTTTCAACCCCAAAATGATCACTATGCTTACCATGTTTTTGCTGGGGCTTGGAGCCGGATTTGCGCCCGCACTCTTGGCGTTTCTGTTCCCTGCTGCTCCAGTAGTGGAAGCTGGACTGTCAGTTCAGTATTTAGCCAGCTTGCTGGGCTGGGGAGCTGCAGAGGGGGGATTAGGAACTCTCAGTTGGACTGCCGTTGGACTCGCTGTGAAAACAGCATCTATTAAGTTGGCAATGACCCGCTGCACAATTCAATAATCCATTTTTGATTGAAGTCACACATGCTAAATTAGGGGGTGCTACAACTAAAAAGAATAATTCTGCAAATGATTGATCAATAGAAAGTTGAAATTTGGCATGCATGTACGTTAGCTAAAACGCTAACATATCCTGAAATTGAATCTATGCACGGTCACTTCCGCGTTTTGCCTCAGGGGGCATACTTCCAGCGCAGTGCCAGAAACGTTTTCTTTCTACACTGATTAATGCTGACGAGACGACTCGGGGGGGAAATTACTTTTCACAAGTTTCTGAGAGATTTGTCGTGTGTGTGCAGGGATCTGCTGAACTGAAGAGAACACTGATGATGGACGAATACTTATAATACTTTTTTATTTTATTTGCAAAAATAAACAATGACGCAGTAATTTGACACAATAAATGTAGATTAAATTGTGTGGTAAAACTTTACAATAAGGCTCCATTCGTTAACGTGCATTAATGAATTGGGTATCATGATCAAACAATTAACAATATATTTTTACAGTATTTATTCATCTTTGTTAATATTAGTTCATAAAAATATAATTGTTCATTGTTAGTTCACGTTATTTCATAGTGTTAACATACTGTATACAACTTTTGATTTTTAAAATCTATTAGTATGTTGAAATTAACATGAACCTGGATTAATGAGTGCTGTAAAAGTACGATACGGTTACCGGAAGTTTGTCAGCCCCCTGAGATTTGACCGGAAATACATAGGTTATGTTCCATGCATAGAGTCCATTATCTATCAGATGACAAATCAAATCAAATAAATTATCACCAACAATCAAAATTCAGCAGCTAAATATTTCAATTATGAATTCTCCTGAATCAAGATATAACAAGATTTATTTCACAAGAAAATGCTTTGATAAAATATGAATATATATATATATATACAGTACTACTATAAACTAATGTACTACTATATACACTACATATAAAAAAAATTGTCATTGCACTGCTACATGTTTAATCCAGAAGCAATCCAATGTATTTGTTAATTTAGCTAAATGTATTCTCTGTTGTCTACTCATCCTAATTAAAAGAACACATATCATATCGACAGGCTTGTACAATAAAACTGATGTCCCATCATTATATATAGCCGCAGGAGAATGAAAAACTAGTTAAATAAAGTATTAATTACACACTTAATGTGTGGCTGTCACTTCATTTTGTTGCATCGGTGCTGAAAATGCTTCTCAGCTTTGCCAGTGTGAGAAAAAGAGAGAAATACATTTGAAATTGCCAAACGGGTCCATTCTTTCCGACTAAAATCACTTGAACGCACATGACATCGTATGTACGATCTTCCCAGGAGGACTTGAAAGCAGGGGCGGAGCCAACAGTTTTTCACAGAAGTGGCCGGACAGGGGCTAGCGATCAGTCTGTGGTGGCACAGAAGTTCTCAGGCAGCATTTTCGTATCGTCGGGCGGATGTGGGGGGTGGGGTGCGCATGGAAAGCGGAGGCGCGTGGATAGAAAAACAGAGGGGAGTGGATACAGTGGCACCCGGGACGGAGAGTTGCGGTGATCTTGGTGTGCGCACAAGTACAGAGACAGTTCCACCTCAAAAAACTCAGTTGTGCCCATGACAAAAAATGACCAAAACTGCAAATGCGAGTGGGGTGGCCAGGCTTCGGTCCAGTCCATGGAGGCCACGGCCATCCCTGGCCACCCCCTAGCTCTGCCCCTGCTTGAACGCACCATTAATTGTTTGTTTAATCCCAAATAAAATACTGACAGACTATATGAAAAGCTTGTCTAATTTATGCATTTTTTAAACTATTTTATAAATATATATTTGAAGTCAAAGAATGATCTCAAATATTCTGGGTTAGCCAACACCCACCCCGGCCCGCCCTTGGCTACGCCACTGGTCACCACACCCCTTTTACTAGGAGACGAGCCCCAGTAAATTTCCTGATAAATCCTTGTCTGAAGAGAGAGATTACCATATACCAAAATATGCTTTCCTATTAATTATAATTGTTCATTGTCCATTTCCTCGGCACAGATTTGATTGATAATGTTTGCTTGTTAACTGACCTGAGTTAGTACAAGAGTGATTGCTAATCTCGATGTAATTCTGGGCGAATTCCAATTGAAAGTGATCATCCCTATGCCCTACTCCCTTCGAAGGGCAGATCTCTTGATGTGGGCAATCTAAAGGGAGCATGGAAATACTGTATGAATGTACCCTTCACTAATAGTCTAGTAAATGGGTTCTTCAAGGGCACAAAGCTGCCTTGATAAACACCCTTAGTCATCACCAGTGAAAGCTATTTAAAGTGATTTCGTCATTTACGGGGCTACTATTAGCGAGTTAGTTTGCTCACTAAAACACAAGCTAGTAACACACTTTTAGCTAGTTAGATGTTTTAAATTATATATCAGTCTTTCTGTTTTCTAGGAATGACCAGTATAAGCTTAACCCTTGTGCGACCTTCGGGACATTTTTGTCTTTTTCATTTTTGTTTTTTCAATCATTAATGCCAACGGTATAAATTTTGCCAAAGGTGTTTATTTTCCTGAGTGACTCCAGTCAGGTCTCCTAAGCAACCAAAATTGGCCCGGTTGCTATGGAGGGTAGAGTCACATGGGGTAACCTCCTCGTGGTCGCTATAATGTGGTTCTCGCTTTCGGTGGGACACGTGAGTTGTGCGTGGATGCCGCGGAGAATAGAGTGAAGCCTCCACATGTGCTAGGTCTCCGCGGTAACGCACTCAACAGGCCACGTGATAAGATGCACGGACTGACAGTCTCAGACGTGGAGGCAACTGAGATTCATCCTCCGCCACCCGGATTGAGACGAGTCACTACGCCACCACGAGGACTTAGAGCGCATTGAGAATTGGACATTCCAAATTGGGGAGAAAAAAAAAATAAGGTGTCAATTTCAAGGGGAATTTTGATATTTCAGCCTCAGTTCCTATAATACATCTATAATACACAGTGTACACAAAATAGTCACACTCTGGACCTTCAGGACAAAAATGTCCCCATTGAAACCCATTAAAACTGCAATATTTGATCCCAGTGCCATTAAAGCATAAAATCATGAATTCTATGATATTATGCTTTCATTCCAGAGCCCTGGCTTCAAAATTAAATGTTTAATATTTTCCACCAGATGGCGCCATTTTTCTCATGTTTAACCTATGGAGCAAATACATGCTTTTCCCCTATTTTCTGTTTGCTGTATTACAGAGCACTGCAGGCCAACTGAATAAATGATGCAGATAAAATTGTGTGTGTGTGTTGGTATGGATGTCAGAGTGTGTTTTGTATGTGTGTGTGTGTGTGTGTGTGTGTGTGTGTGTGTGTGTGTTGGTATTGATGTCACAGTGTGTTTTGTATGTGTGTGTGTGTGTGTGTGTGTGTGTGTGTGTGTGAAAAAACAACAGTGGCATTATGTAAACAAACTGGCATTTAAATGGTCCTGATGAATAAATCATGAAAATGAATGAATATTTGGTAGTTATGATCAGGACTGATGTTGGTTAAAAAATATATGTCAGTGAAAGTGGAAAATAATATTACTATATAATATTTTTATGGCAGTTTTTTGATGTGGAGATTTCTGTCCTCTAAAGTCCTGAGTGTGTTTATTTTTTTTTAATCTGACACTGCACAAAAAATAATAATGCATCAAAATCAATGTTGTTGCTAATCACTGACATATCCCAGACTGTGATAAAAAAATAAAATTAAAGAAAAAATAATAATAAAAATAATAATAATAATAATAATCCCCTTAGCATTTAGTATAAAGAAAATAATTCATTTTTAGTGTTTTATTTGTTTTGTTTTGTTTTGTTTTTCATAAAAAACAACAGTGGCATTATGTAAACAAACTGGCTTTTAAAGGGTTAAAATCCTGAAAATGAATGAATATTTGGTAGTTATGATCAGGACTGTTGTTAGTTAAAAAAAAATTAACTCATTGAAAGTGGAAAATGGAAAGTGGAAAAAAGTGGCAGTTTTTTGACGCGGACATTTTTGTCCTCTAAGAACCTCTGAGTAACTTGTTTAAATTGACGCACAAGAGTTAAGAATGTACGAATTAGAATGATCGCAGTTAGATGGAGCACACAAAGTGTAGGCGCCAGTGTGGCGCTGTGGCAGAATGCCGAAAAAGGAAAAGCGGATCCGGAAGTAAACACGCGCTGCTGCAGTTTCATTCTGAAGATCTTTAAATGAGGAAGATGGGAGATTTAAAATCAATAAACTGCGTTAATCTCATTATCAGCGCTTTATTTTACACATGTGAGTATAAATGTGATTGTTTTATGTTTAAATGTGTCTTTGTGGTCACGAGTTGATGAATATTATTCACTCGTTCTGGCCTGAGACAAAAATATTTCTATTTACATTTGTTATATGTTTACATTTATTTTACACCAAGAACAGTAATTGAATGTATGTTATCTAGATATCATATTAATCCTCTGTAGATTCAGGGACAGAGCGAGTAAATCTGATTTTAAGACCCTATAGTGCTCTAACAAAGAACTTATTTTTGGGATATTAGTATATTAGTATCGGGTGTTCACTGATATTCGGTATTTGAGTACCGTGTAAATACTGTAGTACATGAATGTGGTAATCATCCAGCACCATGGTATTTATCAAAGTACCGTAGTATTACGATCTTATACATCACTGTACCATGGTATCACCACAGTACTTTTTTTATTTTAATTTTTTATAAAAAGTGCATGTAAATAAATATGATTTAACCCATTTTTCAATATTAAATGCCCCATAAAATGCTACTTTAAAAAAAAAAAGCCAGGCTGTATCATATAAGAAGCAAAACTCCTATTGGCTGTTTGGAAACATGAGATGCTTTGAGAAAATGAATGTGGTAAAATCGACTCTTTTCTTTTTTTGTCCATTAAAGTCATTTTAATGAAAACATTTCCACTGCCATTTGATGTATTTCTAAAGCTAAGTATTTTTGACACGTTATTTAACTAATTATAATATATATATATATATATATATATATATATATATATATATATATATATATATATTAATATTTTTAATTGTATTATTTTATTAATTAATTATATATATATTTTTCTTAATTCTTGTCATTTTTATTTGAATTATTTATGGCTTTAAATTGCGAATTTATCAAGCATACTTTTATTCACGTATAATTTCTCTGTACATTTTACTCCTCTGACTATATAGTCATACAGACAGTAATAAAGCTGTCTGAGTAAATGTAAAAAGATTTTTCAATTTAATACTTGTGTGTCAATTTAAAACAAAATAAAAACAAAAATGTCCACGTCAAAAAACTGCCATAATAATATTATATATGAATATTATTTTCCACTTTCACTGACTCATTTTTTTAACCAACATCAGTCCTGATTATAACTACCAAATATTCATTCATTTTCAGGATTTTAACCCTTTAAATGCCAGTTTGTTTACATAATGCCACTGTTGTTTTTTATGAAAAAACAAAAACACAAATTAATTATTTTCCATTTACTAAATGCTAAGGGGATTTTTTTTGTTTTGTTTTGGGATTATCACAGTCTGGGATATGTCAATGATTGACAACAACATTGATTTTGATGCATTATTATTTTTTGTGCAGTGTCAGATTAAAAACAAAAAGAAGAAAAACAAAATCACACTCAGGTCCTTAGAGGACAAAAATGTCCATGCCAAAAAAACTGCCATAAATATATTATATATTAATATTATTTTCCACTTTCAATGAGTTAATTTTTTAACCAACATCAGTCCTGATCATAACTACCAACTATTCATTAATTTTCAGGATTTTAACCCTTTAAATGCCAGTTTGTTTACATAATGCCACTGTTGTTTTTTACACACACACACACACACACACACAAATTTCTCAATACACACATACAAAACACACTCTGACATCCATACCAACACACACACACAATTTTATCTGCATCATTTATTCAACTGGCCTGCAGTGCTCTATAATACAGCAAACAGAAAATAGGGGAAAAGCTTGTATTTGCTCCATAGGCTAAACATGAGAAAAATGGCGCCATCTGGTGGAAAATATTAAGCATTTAATTTTGAATCCAGGACTCCGGAATGAAAGCATAATATCGTAGAATTCATGATTTTATGCTTTAATGGCACTGGGATCAAATATTGCAGTTTTAATGGGTTTCAATGGGGACATTTTTGTCCTGAAGGTCCTGAGTGTAACTATTTTGTGTACACAGTGTATTGTAGATGTATTATAGGAACTGAGGTTGAAATATCAAAATTCCTCCAAAAATACACACCTTTGGCTAAATTTATGACGTTGCCATTAACACAGCTGAAATGATCGAAAAAACAAAAATGAAAAAGAAAAAAATGTCCCGAAGGTCGCACAAGGGTTAAGTAAAATGTACTTCTAAAAGGTGTTAACCTTTGATTTGTTTACTTGGAGAAGGTTAGTAGTTGCAGAATATTTCAGAAAGTCAAAATGATTAAGTCCAGCCGAGATTTAAATGTTAGTGTATATTGTGTGATTATTGTGTTTTGTGTTGTTGTAGGTGTGAGCTGCAGTTCAGTGGAACAGAAGATCTATGTTGAACTGAATGATACGGTACCGTGTGTTCGACTGCTGAATGCCACACATCAGATCGGATGCCAGTGTGAGTATCAATTCTGATAAATGGCTCTGTATAATCATACACTTCACAGCTTTATTACTGTCTGTGTGACTATATAGTCAGAGGTGTAAAATGTACAGAGAAATTATACGTAAAGAAAAGTATGCTTGATGAGTGCTTTGTACAAATTCTCAATTTAGTACTCAATTTAAAACCACAAATAAATAAAATATTTAAAACAAAAATTAAATAAAAATGACAGTAATTAAGGAAAAAAGTAATCAAAATATTCATTAAAAAAAGAATTAAATTAAAGAGATTCACAATGTCAAAACATGAAAAAATATATATTCTAAAAAATATTTTATTTAATAATATTTAAATGACCACTGACTGTAGATGTGATTAATTACATTTTACACTGAAAATGATTTAATTGGCTGTTTTAAATAAATCTCATTAAAAATTAATGCCATGGTAGCTCCTCAGTAAGATGGACAAAAATAAATAATTTGAAGATAATGAAAGATTTAGGTCATAATAGCCTGTTAAATGTATTCAAAATCAAAATTAGTACAGTACAGTTACTAAAATACTTGACACATCTGTAAATAACTCATCGTCCCTCTCTCTGTCTCTCTCAGCATCTATATCAGGAGACACTGGTGTCCTCCATGTGTTGGAGACAGAATCAGACCTGGACTGGATTCTCAGCACTGGACCACATCCTCCTTACATGGTCGTCATGGAGACGGCCTTCTTCAACAGGTAGTGTAACATCAGTTTCTCAGTCTGTCTGTCTCTCTTTCTGTGCATCTGATGTGTGTTGTGTTTCTGTAGATCGGTGATGTTGAGGATGAAGAACTCGTCCAGGGTCGCTGGAGTCGCTGTGATTGTGTCAAACACTGGCCCTGCTGACGGATACTCACCCCACACCACCTGCCCCAACCAGAACACAGGTGTGTGTGTGTGTGATGTTTTTAACAGTCAGTAGCCCACAGGGCTCGACAATAAGGACTGCCCGATGGCCCGGGGCCAGTGTGAGAGAGATTCAGGCCAGTTGCTAGAACTGTCACTTGCCCGATCAGGCCAGTGCTGCATTTATAACATTAGTGCAAGCAAACAACAAGTGAGAGAGCACAAAAATTACACTGAGCAAACAAAGTATTGTAACCGATGAGTAAATGTGATTCTATTTAGCTCGCAAAGATGCATGAGAGCATAATATACTGGATGCACCAAGGCACAGTTGCGTGCACGCATAAGAGCATGCAGACACCGAGCGCACTCTCCTAGCACTGTCCTCGCTCTTTTCCAAGTGTCTTAGCAGCAGCTATTACCAGTGTGAAAAAAATAGCAGGAAAAAAAACACTTTTGCTTGTCTTGCGCAACATTTAAAGTAGGCCTGTCCCCGCACATTCCGTGTTCATTGTTTTTACATGTTGGTGAAAAGTAGTAATCCACACATTGGAACACAAGAAATCAACAGTTTCTTTCCTTAGGACTGAAAATCCATGTCTCTCCATGCATATGTCTCATCATCATCTCTCTCCGTGCAGCGTGGACTGTTTCACATGCATGTGCTCTCGTAAAGGGTCAGAGCGCTAGTTTTAATCCCACTGTAAAAAAACCAAACACATTTTCTCATTAATTTGCCTTTAGAGATGAAGCGTAGAATGAGACATAATAAACTTTGTTAAACCCTGATTATACACGTGTCTGGAAATCACGAGCTGCTCAATATCCAAAATGTAAGTATACATTTAATTAGGTGATGTTTCAAAACGTAAACGTAAAATTAATTCGACATGATAATGGCGTTTGATATGAAAAGAAGCAAAACTGCTATTAGGCTATTATTATCAGAGCTGTTCAGCTGCAGGTTGAAGATGAATATTTGAAACAGTCTACTTCATTTCTTCCTCATAAAACACCTGTTACGTGTCTCATTTCTGAACCGTACAGGTATTTTTGTGCTTTGTATATCAGTCAGGGTTGGTCTTGTTTGGGTTGTCTGATTTTAAGTTTATATCCACATTCTTAATTCATAATTAGGCATATCTACCTACTGTATATTACACAGTCACAACCAATTTAGTAGCAAGTCTCCTCTCTCAGGGATTCATATGTTTATTACATTCAGCCAGTAATCACATCTTTAACTCAGTGATTCAATCTTTGATGCTGTGTGTGAAAACACTACACATGGCCAAAAGTTGCATGACTAAACGGGTGACCGAAAACCATAATCTCCTCCACTGATGGGGCCAGTGAAAATTTTGGTGGGGCCAATAAAAATCTGAAGCACTGGCCCAACCGGGCCAGTACAAAAAATCCTTAGCGTTGAGCCCTGGCCCAGATGTGATTGTTTTGCTGTAGAGGTGGGGTGTACATTTCATCACAGTTCAGAGTCTTTTCTCATTAAATTGCTTAAATATCAACCTCTTATTCAAGGCAGCATTAGGTTATAAGTGAAGTAAAGCTCTTGGAAGCTCATGTGCACAGGTAAGTAGCGAAGGCATTGCAGATTTCGTGTCTGTCTAAGACGACGACCAAGGTTTTTTGCATAATACTTTTAAATATAAACAAGCCCAAAATGCACCAGGCTTGAGAATATCTCACTAGATGAGGTTTAATGAGGAATAAGTTTTATTATTATTTACTAGATATGAAGTTGGAGACACAGTGTATGTGCTGATGGGGCACGTTTCAATATAGTCAATGTTTTCGCTTCAATTTAGAACACTTGATTATCTAATCATAAAAACAAAATATGCATTGAAGTCAGAATATAAATATGGATGAATATTGTCAATGATAATAGATTTAGATGCAGCAAATCCCCATGGGGTGTCAGTGATTGTTTTTATTTCACTTCTAGAGGCCGCTGTTATACTGTAGAAAACCCCAGTCAAATCAAATCAAATCAAATCACTTTATTGTCACACAGCCATATACACAAGTGCAATGGTGTGTGAAATTCTTGGGTGCAGTTCCGATCAACATAGCAGTCGTGACAGTGATGAGACATATACCAATATACAATAACATCAAATTAACACAACACAATTTAAACATCTGTTATACACATAATTACACTCAACAGTATATAAATAATAACATACACTGTACAGTATACAATACGCACTATATAGATACACATTATTCAATAAAAATAAAAAATAAAAATATATAAAAAGGTATATATAGTATATATAGAATGTACAGTAGGTTGTATTGTACTGTATTGACATTCAGGCTGTCGGCTGATAGTCAGTTGTTAAGAGAGAACATAATATAATAATAATAATATAATTTATGACGGTCCGGTGTGAGATATAAGAGTAAGAGTAATAAAGTGCAGTGCTGATGTATTTGATCGTGGGAGATCAAGAGTTCAGAAGTCTGATTGCTTGGGGGAAGAAGCTGTCATGGAGTCGGCTGGTGCGGGTCCTGATGCTGCGATACCGCCTGCCCGATGGTAGCAGTGAGAACAGCCCATGGCTCGGGTGGCTGGAGTCTCTGATGATCCTCCGAGCCAGGCGGAGATGCAGCCAGTCAGGATGCTCTTTACGGTGCAGGTGTAGAAGCGTGTGAGGATGTGGCGGTTCATTCCAAACTTCCTCAGTCGTCTCAGGAAGAAGAGGCGCTGATGAGCCTTCTTCACAATGACTTCATTGTGGATGGACCATGTGAGTTCCTCAGTGATGTGGACACCCAGGAACTTGAAGCTGCTGACTCTCTCCACTGGTGCTCCATTGATGGTGATGGGGCTGTGTTCTCTGTCTTTTCTTCTGAAGTCCACCACAAGTGGGAAACCACAGTGGGACCACAGTGGTTTTTTCCACCACAGTGGGAAAAAACCATCAACATTGATTTTGGCCGATAATCGGCACAGATTCATCTGTAAAATCAATATATCTATCTACCTCTATTATAAAGAGAGATACTGTATGTAACAGTACATCCATTGAGAGTCAAATTATATTTTAGCTGCTTATTTTTAGTTTTTACCTTAGTAATTAGTACCTCTGTTTTGTCAGAATTGAGTAGAAGGAAATTTCTGGCCATCCAATCTTCGATACACTCTGCTAATTTGGAGAATTGTGAAATTTCGTCGGGTTTCGAAGAAATGTAAAGTTGGGTATCGTCGTCATAACAGGGGAAACTTTTACCACAATTTCTGATAATATCTCCCAGGGGAAGCATGTATAAGGAGAAAAGCAGAGGCCCTAAAACTGATCCCTGTGGCACTCCATACTTTTGTTTGATTTGACAATTCTTCGTTTACTCAGACAAAGTGGTAGTGGTCTAGTAAATAGGACCTAAACCATTCTAATGTAAGTCCACAAATGCCAATATAATTCTCCTGCCTATTCAGGAGAATTTCATGATCTAAAAATAAGATCATTATTTTTAATAACAGCCAGTTTCGATAACAGCCAGTTTCGATTGAATGATCAGACATGCAGTATGTGTCATTACTGCTTATATTATTGGTCCAGTTAGAGTAAATAGGTAACACTTTACAATAAGGTTCCATTTGTTAACATTAGTTAATGCATTAGTTATCATGAATAAACAATTAAGAATATATTTGTTACAGCATTTATTAGTCTTTGTTAATGTTAGTTAATGTAAATAAAATTGTTCTTTGTTAGTTCATAGTGCATTAACTTATGTTAACTGATACAACTTTTGATTTTAAAAATGTATTAGTATATGTTGTAATTAACATTAACTAAGATTAATAAATGCTTAATAAGTATTGTTCATTATTAGTTAATGTTAACTAATTTTGTTAACTTATGTTATCAAATGAAAACTTATTGTAAAGTGTTACCAGTAAATAATAATATTTGAGTTATTCATTATTAAAACTTAATAACAGCCAGTTTCGATTGAATGATTGAAGTTACTTATTGCATTCAAAATAAATGCAAAGACACATTTAAAATGTTATTTTATTTTCATTTGCATATCCATTCACAAACAGCTATTACATGTTGCGGTGGCGGCGAGACGGGGTCCGGTTTGTCCTATTAGATCTTACACAGCTGTCTTGTTTATATAAGATATATATAGGAAGAAGAAAACCTGTCACGGAGTCCTCGCCATTAGCTGAAGTCATCAAGACTCTTGCCAGCATCCACCAGATGCAGCATTAAGCCCTCCTGGACCTACGTGCGGAGAAGGAACAGCATTTACAGGTCCTGCCCCAAGCCCAGGCAGAGGACTGACAGGTAGTATGGAGCCTGATGGCCCAAGGGAGTACTCCAGTAGCACATCGGCCACAGCCATGGCCACGCCCAACATCATGCCTCTGAAAATGGGGCCGCAAGATGAACCTGAAGCCTTCATAAAGCTCTTCGAGCAGGCAGCTGAAGCATGGGGCTGGCCATCCAATGGGCAGCCCAACTGCTGCCCTTGCTGTCCGGCGAAGCACAGCTTGCAGCCCAACAACTTCTGGTCGCAAACATCCTGGAGTACATGGACCTAAAGCGGCCCATCTTGCAGAGGGTCGGCCGCAATCCAAAACAAAACCAGCAACGCTTCCAGATGCTGCCATTCAGCGAATTCAGTCGCCCGTTTGCCTTTGCCCAACAGCTCCGTGATGCCTGTCGAAGGTAGTTGCTGTCAGAGGATCGCGACGCCGGAGCTGTTATCGATCTTGTGGTACTGGAGCAGTTCGTCAGCAGGCTACTGAAAGGGATGTTGGAGTGGATCCAGAGCCATCGCTCGGCATCACTTACGGAAGCAATCCAGCTGGCTGAGGACCATTTTGCGGCATATTTGGGGGTTGGGAAGCCCTCTTTCTCTCTCTCCCTCTCTCCTCCCTCCCCCTCTCCTTCCCCTCATCCTGTTCCTATTCCCTGGAAATGGGGAATTATAACCCTAAAACCAGTTCCTCGGTCCCGTGGACCTTTCACCCACTCTCCCCCACAGGCTGGTGAATCCGCTGCCACTGTGTGCGTGTGAAGTCTGGGCCGGTCTGCTGGAGCTGCGGGGAGCCTGGGCACTTCCAGGACCAGTGCCCTGTGATGGAGGTGGAGACATTGGTTTGGATCCCTGATGCACCACATGCCGTCCCCGATCAAGCAGGAGTGTGCTGGATACCTGTGAGTATTAAGGAGGGTACATACCAAGCCTTGGTAGATTCAGGTTCTAACCAAACCTCCATTCACCAAAGCTTGGTTCAATCCGAGGCTTTGGATACAAGCCAGCGGGTGAAGGTAAGGTGTGTGCATGGGGATATTCAAAATTGCCCTGTAGTGACAGTCATAATTCAATTTCGGGGACAAAAGCATAGTCTCAAGTCTGCGGTTAGTAATCGCCTCTCCCATCCACTAATTTTGGGTGAGAATTGGTCGGACTTCCCCCGCCCTTAGAGGATTCCCTGCAGGGGATTTCCCTCTGGAACAGATGCGAGACGAGACCTTTCGGCACGACTGAGACCAAGTGAAATTGATTGATTGGTCAATGCCTCCAGTCAGACATTGCACTCTCATAACTGTATTTTTCAGTTATTAAGGATTGGTTGTATCAAGTGACACAGGACACTCAGACAAAGGAGGATACAACCCAATTGTTAATACTGAAGAGCCATAGGAAATGCTATTCCAGATGGCTCATCATAATCCGATGGCGAGTCACTTAGGGCAGGAAAAAACACTAAACCATCTGATGGCCCATTTCTATTGGCCGGGCATTCGCGGGGATGTTTTCAGATGGTGTGCGGCATGCCGTTAATGTCAGCTGGTGAATCCGGCTGCCACCCCGAAAGCGCCATTGTGCCCCATTCCATTGATTGAGGTCCCCTTCGAAAGAATTGTCATGAACCTCGTCGGGCCATTAGAGCGGATGGCATGCAGACATTGCTTTGTGTTGGCTCTGGTGGACTAGGCAATGCGATATCCTGAAGCAGTGCCTCTGTGCAACAATTCAGCGCAAAGTGTTGTGGAGGCACTCCTCAGGATAATCTCATGAGTGGGGATTCCCGAAAGAAATCCTCACTAACTAGGGCACTACGTTTCTGTCACGTACACTACGCGAAATGTACGAATTATTTGGGATTAAATCGATTCAGACCAGTGTTTACCACGGCCAAACGGACGGCTTGGTTGAACTATTTAATCTGACCCTAAAGAATATGATTCGTAAATTCGTGCATGAAGGCTCTCGAAAAGTGGCTCGAGCCCTTATTATTTGGAGTAAGAGAGGTCCCGCAAGCCTCCACGGGGTTCTCCCTATTTTAATTATTGTATAGGTGTCAACCGCGTGGCGTGCTTGATGTCCTACAGGAAAATTGGGAGGAGGGACCTTCAAACAGTAGAAACTAAATTCAATACGTTCTTGACCTGAGAGCAAAACTCCACACACTGGGGCAATTAACACAGGAGAATTTGCTCCAGGCTAAAAAACGTCAAAGTCGGCTGTATAATAGGGGTGCTTGGCTTTGGGAATTTACACCAGGAGATAAAGTCCTTGTAATGCTCCCCACATCGAGCTCTAAATTACTCGCCAAGTGGCAAGGACCCTTTGAGGTCACATGGCGAGTTAGGGAAGTTGATTATGAGGTTAAACAAACGGATAGAAGTGGAGCACGTCAGATTTACCACCTCAATCTCCTAAAACCGTGGAGAGAGGTGGTCCCAGTGACTTTGGCGATGCTGGTTCCGGAGAGGGAGCAGCTCGGACCTTAAAAGTAACCGATCGAGCCACCCCGGTCACTTGCAGAGACCACCTCTCACTGTCACAAGTCAAGGAGATTGCAAGGTTACAAGGAGAATTCTCTGACGTGTTCTTGCCTCTTCCTGGCCGTACGAATCTCATAGAGCACCATATCGAAACAACCCCAGTGGTAGTCATCCCTACCGAATACCTGAGCACAAAAAGATGTGGTTTGGGAGGAATTAAAGGCCATGCTAGATATGGGGGTAATAGAAGAATCCCACAGTGACTGGGCCAGCCCGGTGGGGCTGGTTCCGAAGAGTGACGCTTGGTCCGGTTCTGTGTGGATTATAGAAAAGTCAATGCGGTGTCTAAATTTGATGCTTACCCGATGCCTCGGATTGATGAGCTGCTCGATCGGTTATGCATGGCTTGCTTTTATTCTACGCTGGATTTAACGAAGGGATATTGGCAGATCCCCTTAACTCCCATGTCCCTTGAAAAGATGGCATTTTCCACACCGTTCAGATTACACCAATTTGTGATGCTTCCATTCGGTTTGTTCGGGGTCCCGGCTATGTTTCAGCGGCTCATGGACAGAATCCTCAGGCCGCACGCTGCTTATGCCGCTGCCTATCTGGATGACATCATCATTTTCAGTAATGATTGGCAGCAGCACCTGAGGGCTTTCCTGAGATTGTTGAGGCGGGCGGGATTCATGGCAAACCCAAAGAAGTGTGCAATTGGGTGGGTGGAAGAACGGTATCTGGGCTTCCGCTTGGGTCATGAGCAGAAAGACAACGTATGCAGCAGTGATCGTGCGTGCCATTATTTATGTTGTGCTGAAAAGCAAATATTGGTGTTACTCTTAAAAATGGAAAATAAAGACTTACAGTGGATCGTTTAAAGAAAGTAGCAAGAGATCTGTCACACTGTCACAACAGCTGCACTTTGAAAATTAAAAACAGCAGTTTGCAAAAGGAGTTTGTGCGATTCCTTCATTTAAAGTTTAACAGCAGCTGCTGGGCGAATGTCTCCTGTAAGAGCAGACGTGATAACAACGATTGTGATCAGTGAAATGTCATAAATGATGAGTTTGAATGTGTTGTGAATGTACTTACTGAAGGAGTCTTTTAAAAGTTGTATATGAGGTTTGTGTAGTAATTTTATTTTAGGGCATCTTTTTGGGGCTATTCAGAGTGAATTAGACACATGAGAGTGTATTTTAGCACAATTGTTAATTGTGTGTGTGGTTTTCTCATCTGTCAGGTGTGTATTCTGCAAGTTACGGCCCTGAACTAGCCAACTGTAACGTCACCGTATGGAACCCGCTCGGAAACGGACTGTCCTACGAAGACTTTGCTTTCCCTGTGTTCGCTCTGAACGACGAGAATCAAACTCAGGTTATCCGCCAGGTGTGTGTGTTTGTGTCCCTTATATGTGCGTGTCTTTTCGTACATTACAGAGTCTCACTTCAAAATGTCTGAATGTCATTGTACTAGATCAGTAGTTTTTAAGTGAACAAATACTTTATGGGGCTGTAAATTGTCTTTGAACTGTCATATTTATGTTGGTGTGTGCGTATGTGTGTGTGATTTTAGTGTTATGAGCTTCATAACAAGCGTGTGAACGGCAGCGTTCCTGAGTACCCTCTGTGTGCGATGCAGCTCTTCTCTCACATGCACGGCGTGACCGACACAGTGACGTGTATGAGACGCACAGACCTGCAGAACAGATTCAGCATCAACCCAGGTACACGCACAACGAAATCAGACCACCTCGAGCCATTTAATGGGGTCTTTAAAACTCCAAGCCCTCGTTTACACCTGGTTTGAAACAGGACAACCCAAAAGACAGGTGTGAAAGGAGTCCAAAATGTTTTGAGATTTGTCCACTTCAGACACATTCAGAGGTGGTCGGAACACGTGTGAGCACATTAGGCTCGTAGTGTAAGCGCTTATCTGTCTACTGACCTGTCAATCAACTGAGGTGCTAAAACAAGAGTTTAAACTTAGACGTTTACGAGCGGTTTTGAAAGTAAATAACTATCCAATTGAAACATTAGAACAAGCATATACCTGCTCAAGAACTTAACGAGTGTGTCGTTAAGCACACACATTTGAAACTCAGTTAATTTATGTGCTCCACTAAAGTAACTGACAACTCTGCTCTAAACGTCATGTTTGCTCTTAGATTACATGCAAGCACAATCACCATTGAGCAAAACACATTACTTAAGGTTTTTAGGATTACTTTCTGTTATAAGTGTACCACAAAGGCTAATTTATATTTACTATTTATATGTAACTTTTAGGCCAACTTAAAGAATATGATGAAATGCACTGACGTTTTTGTTCTGTTGATTTACGAGAACTCGGCTAGTCGAAGAGCGTTTATGACTGGTGATTTGGACTTGTCCATTTTTATTTATAACAATGGGAATCGTAAGGCATTTAACGATTCCGGTTCTGAATCCCCTTAAGGATTTTTTTTCCTCCCCTTTTCTCCCCAATTTGGAACGCCCAATTCCCAATGCGCTCTAAGTCCTCGTGGTGGCGTAGTGACTCGCCTCAATCCGGGTGGTAGAGGACGAATCTCAGTTGCCTCCGCGTCTGAGACCGTCAATCCGCGCATCTTATCACGTGGCTTGTTGAGTGAGTCACCGCGGAGAAATAGCGCATGTGGAGGCTTCACGCTATTCTCCGCAGCATCCACGCACAACTCACCACACGCCCCACCGAGAGCGAACCACATTATAGCGACCACGAGGAGGTTACCCCATGTGACTCTACCCTCCCTAGTAACCGGGCCAATTTGGTTGCTTAGGAGACCTGGCTGGAGTCACTCAGCATGCCCTGGATTCAAACTCACGACTCCAGGGGTGGTAGTCAGCGTCAGTACTCGCTGAGCTACCCAGGTGCCCCCCTGAAGGATTTTAATTCCGTAATGATTTCGGGGTTTTATTGTAGCTGGGAAGCGTTGCAGCTTAATAATTTTAGTATGATGTTACGTCCGCAGTGGATGAAAAATGCACGTTCAAGAACGTCATGAGTCAAACAGTTCCAGTATTTTTCTAAAAAAACCGGTTCTCTTCTGAACCCTATTTATTTATTTTCTGCAGCAAAAAAATTCTGGCGATGCTACGCGTACAATAAATGCAGGCTACGATCGCCTGTGGTGCCTTAGTTAGTTCAGGAGAAAAAAGTCCAGCTTCTTCCATTGTATAAATTAGCCTTAAAGGGATAGTTCACCTAAAAATGAAGTCTCGTTTACTCACTCTTTATGCCATCCCTGATCTTTCATCTGCAGAACACAAATGAAAATTTTAGAAGAATATTTCAGCTCTGTAGGTCCTCACAATGCAAGTGAATGGTGACTAGAGCTTTGAAACTCCAAAAAGCATATAAAGACAGCGTAAAAGTAATCCATAAGACTCCAGTGGTTTAATCCATGTCTTCAGAAGTGATATGATAGGTGTGGGTGAGAAACAGATCAATATTTAAGTCCTTTTTTGCTATAAATTCTCCTCTGTGCCCAGTAGGTGGCAATATGCAAGAAGAATGTGAAAGTGGAGATTTATAGTAAAAAATGACAAATATAGATTTTCTTTCTTTCTCACCCACACCTATCATATTGCTTCTGAAAACATGGATTAAACCACCGGAGTCATATAGATTACTTTTATGCTGCCTTTATGTGTTTTTTGGAGCTTCAAAGTTCTGGTCACCATTCACTTGCATTGTATGAACCTACAGAGCTGAAATATTCTTCTAAAAATCTTCATTTGTGTTCAGCAGATGAAAGAAATTCACACATCTGGGATGGCATGAGGGCGAGTAAATGATGAGAGAATTTTCATTTTTGGGTGAACTGTCTCTTTAAGAAACTTGAAGTGTCCATTAAATTACTATGTACTTTTCATCTGTACATCCTCCCAGAAGTTCTGTGTGACCCCTTGAATGATTTTAATGTCTGGGCATCCACACGGCCCCTCAACAACAGCGCAAAGGGACACGTGGCGAAAGAGAGCGTTGTCATCGCTGCAACAAGGGTGAGCAAAAGACACGTGTTACCCATGTACCTGTCCATATCTAAACACCAGTTACATGTCAGTCAAAAGTGAATCTCATGAAGAAATGTCCAGGTCATACTTCACCCCAAAATCAAAAGAAATAATTATATTTTACATACAGTAGTTTAATATATCAGTTTTAATTTGTCAACTTTAACCTGTTAGGGTCTTGACTTGACTTGTTGTTTGATTCTCTCTTTATCTGTCGTAGCTTGACGGCCGGTCATTTTTCTGGGAGAAGGCTCCAGCGGCTGAGGGAACCGTGTCTGGAATCGTCACTCTGTTGGCTGCGGTTCAAGCACTTCATCCTGTCACTCAAGAAGCTCCGCCCCCTCGCAATATTTTCTTCACCTTCTTTCAAGGGGTCAGTGAGTCACATCTGCATCATTATTAACTCACATCAGTGCGTTTGTGTGTGTCTGATCGCTGAATGTGTCTCTGTCACAGGAAGCGTTCGATTACATCGGCAGCTCAAAGATGGTCTACGATATGCAGAAACAGGAGTTTGTTATCGACTTGGATAATGTACACTCCATGCTGGAAATTGGACAGGTGAGTGACCAAACACACACGCACAAGCTCTGTTCCAAACCCTAGTGAGCTGCCTACCTAGACTGCATTTTAAGACATAATAATGATTATGCTGCCTTATAAGATTTTGGCCATATTATAAGCAGCGTTGCATGTATTCTTCACACTCACAGGGATTTATGGGCTATTTCATGTTTGTTTGTAGGTTGGACTGCACAGTGGGCGTGAACTGTGGCTGCACTCTGACCCCGTATCCCGCAGAAACAACAGCACTGGAGAGGAAGTGAGTGAAGAAGAAAGAGCATTTGTTTTATTTGAATTTTTGACCATAATCTCACCCACACTCTTTGTTTGTCTGTCTCTCTCTCTCTCCCTCTCTCTCTCTCTCAGGTCCTGGCTCTGGTGAACAACATGAATTCTGTGGCTGCTAGTTTGAACCTCACATTGACCGAACCATCTTTCAGTCAGCCGTTACCACCCTCGTCCTTCCAGCGTTTCCTGAAGGCGAGACAGATCCCTGGTGTTGTGCTGGCAGACCACCAATCGGCCTTCAACAACAGGTCTGATCACAATTAATCAATGATTGGGTTCCTTGATGTTCCAAAGGAGTTGATTCTGATTGGGCAGATCATGATTAATAACTGCTGTAATCCAAAGAGGCATAATTCGAAATAGGGATGCACCGATACCACTTTTTATCTTCCGATTCCAATATCTGAAATCTCTGTATCGGCTAATACCAATCCCGATCTGATACCAGTGTTGTATTTTTTGCATAATCAGTTTAGAATATCTACACCTCTTTGTGATGTACTCTTTTATATGTAAAGAAACACAAACCTATAACTTCACATTATTTCAATATAAAAGTATAGCTTATTAAGGAAAACTTGATTGTTAACTAGTATACTGGATAATGTAACGAACACGACTAATACACAGTATCGGTTTTGGATCGGGCTTGTCAGACCGATACCAATCCGTCTAAACATGCCAGTATCGTGGGGGTCTGGGTAGCTCAGCGAGTATTGACGCTGACTACCACACCTGGAGTCGTGAGTTTGATTCCAGGGTGTGCTGAGTGACTCAAGCCAGGTCTCCTAAGCAACCAAATTGGCCCGGTTGCTAGGGAGGGTAGAGTCACATGGGGTAACTCACCCCTGGTTCTCGCTCTCAATGGGGCGTGTGGTAAGTTGTGTGTGGATCGTGGAGAGCAGCTTGAGCCTCCACATGCTGTGAGTCTCCGCGGTGTCATGCACAACGAGTCACGTGATAAGACGGATTGACGGTCTCAGAAGCGGAGGCAACTGAGACTTGTCCTCCGCCACCCGGATTGAGGTGAGTAACCGCACCACCACGAGGACCTACTAAGTAGTGGGAATTGGGCGTTCCAAATTGGGGAGAAAAAGGGGATAAAATAAAAATAAAAATAATGCCAGTATCGGAGCTGATACCGATCCATGTCTCGGAATCGGTGCATCCCTAATTTTACATTTTCAGAATTCTTCATTTTTAAGGGCAAGTATATCTAAAATCCAATAAACCCTGAGAGCAAAGTGTAATAAAGTAATTTTGTGCCTGTGAATATTTAGTTTACTTGATAAGTGAGCATCTCTTTCACCACAAACGTGAAATACTCTAAGTACTTTGCACTTTTGTAAAGGTGTAAATAAATGACTTTTTAGTAAAAGTACTCACTATTGCAATTCACTTTTCGCCTTTGGTACTAAAGTGAAATACAAATTACCCAAAATAAAATTAAGTATTGTATTAAAGTACAAATTGATAAAAACAATTTTTAGAGACAAACTTTGATGTTTGCTTGACAAAGTCTTGTTTGAATATTCAAAATAATTTTAAAAGTTTTAAGGTTTTACAGGCCCAACATTTAGACTGATTGATTGATTGATTGACCTGTTTGAACATTCCGTCAATGTAAGTCTATGGGCTTTTACAATTTTTGATCGCTCGCTGTGCGAAAACCGTAATTCCGATCCGTTAGAAAAGCCATAGCAACCCGAGTCACAACAGTCTGAATGTCTGTGCTAGAGGTCGACCGATAGTGGATTTTGCCGATACCGATAACTAAGGTGGTGGAAAGGCTGATAACCAATAAATTGGCCGATAATTTTTCAAAATTGATTTATAGAATGTAAAAAAAAATCGTATCCTTTCCTTACTGTGACGGGCACAGACAAAGAGTCCTAAATGAATGAAATCCCAGATGCAGTTCATTTTTCAACCAACATCCCAAAAATAACCAGAAAAAATGAAGATTTGGTGCATAACATGGGACTTTTTAGGTATAGACAAGCCCGAAACACACCGGCAACTCTTATTTTGAAATTACGGAAAACTATCGGCAACTATCGCCATAGATTTTTGCCGATAACGATAGTTCCAAAAAGCAACTATCGGCACCGACTAATCGGTAAAACCGATATATCGGTCTACCTTTAGTCTATGCCGAGTTTGGTGGATGTGGCTTGAAAGCTCTAGGTGGAGTTGCAATTGATCATTTTGATCTTGGTTTAGGGATTTTGGAAAAACCCAAATCAATGTCTGTAGGATAACTACTGTATGTTGACCTAGTCAAGCTAACATAATTACTCAAATACTTCATAATTCTGTGGAAAAAAAAAACAGGAGTTTGTTTCCTGGTGGACTGATGTAAACCTGTGCACACTGACTCTTGGATATTAGGTAAAGCCAACCAATCAGATTTCAGCTTGCTGTTTTGAGGAGGATCTTGCCATTTCTGTGTGCAGTGTGTTTTAGATGGTCTATGGATGGTGTGTCATCTGAGGCCAAGGCTGATGATATTTTTCCATGTTGTTTGTCATCTGTACCTGAAACAGATACTACGAGAGTTTGTACGACACCGCAGCAAACCTGAATGTGACGTACCCGCCAAACCTGAGTCCAGACAAACAGCTTGTATACGAGTCCGACACTGCCAAGGTACCGTAACACCCGGCAACCGGACTCCGTTCACAAACAGTCCACAGTCATTTTAACTTGGTAATATTATGTCTGCTTTCTCATTTGCTATCATATTTTTTACTCATTTTCTCATTCTCTTTCTCAGTCTCTAGCTGAAGTGGCCACACTAGTCGCTCGATCACTTTACAGGCAGGCAGGAGGCGAGGAGAACGCACTCAACAACATCACCGCTGACCCTAAGATTGTGAGTCACATGACCACACACTTAAGTCTCACATGATTACATGTGACTCACTCTCTCTGTCTCTCTCTGTCAGGTCGCTCAGTTGCTGTATGGTTTCCTCGTTCAGAAGAACAACAGTTGGTTCAGATCTTTGTTGCCTCCAGAAGTGACTAAAAAAGGAGACAATGCCATGTTAGGTGAGTGTAACAAGGTTAAGATTGGGAAAGGAGGAGGCGGGAACTGGGCGAACCATCAAAATAATGTTTAACGAGAAATTAAAACATAAACACAAAACATAAACACAAACGCACACATGCCAGCTGCATGTGGCTCTCTCTCTCCTGAACTGCCGCGTCCTGCTACATTTATCCCTCTCCTCGGCTGATTAGCCCAATTGGGGGCAGGGCGTGCGTTGTCACGGCCCGGCCCCGCCCTCCTCCTCGTCACACTCCTCCCTCCTTTGCCTCAGGCCGGGGAACCCCTGGCATGACGTACATCCCCCCTCCTTTCCATGGGGGTGGGCTGCACTCTTGGCCCCGCAGGCCGGCAGGCTTTTCCCCGCCTCTCCAGGGCTGGGGAGGGGGATGAGGGGAGGAAAAAAACGAGGAGGAGAAGGAGAAGGGAGGGAAAGATCAAACAGTGAGAGAGAGAGAGAGAGGAAATACCTGGTTCGCCGGCGCCCAGATACATTGTCGCCAGGCCCTCAGCCACTCCCCAACCTCTGGCGGACAACAGCTCACTCCTCCCCTGGTGGACGGTAGTGGGTCCTCCGGCCCCGGGCAGACGGTCACACTCCTCCCTCCCTTTTCTTTTTTTTCTCTATTTCTTTTTCCTATGGGGGGGAAACGGCAGCGTGCCTCAGATCCTCTGCGGCCGGCAGTGATGTCTCCGTTCCTGGGCGGATGGCCACGGCTGCTCCTGGGTTGGCTGGTAGTGGCGAGGACTCCACGACAGCAAATCCCTCCCTCTTCCCGGGCTTCGGCACCAATGTAACAGGGTTAAGGATGGGAAAGGAGGAGGCGGAAACCGGCTTAACAGTCAAAATAATATTTTATTTAAACAAAAAGATACACAGAACACAAACGCACACATGGCAGCTGCATGTGGCTCTCTCTCTCCCAAACTGCCACGTCCCGCTGCATTTATCTCTCTCCTCGGCTGATTAGCCCGATTGGGGGCAGTGCGTGCGTAGTCACGGCCCCGCCCTCCTCCTCGTCACAGTGAGATTACACCCTGTTCCACGGAAACTGCTGGTGCCTCTTTCATAACCGGGCCGTGTTTCCAAAGACCTGACATCTAAGCGAGGCTGTTCAGAAACAAACATAGCACATCACAGCCTTTGTTCACGTCTACTAGTTTTGAGAACATCCACACATGTCTGACTCTGCCCCGTGTGGTCTCCAGGTGCTGGTCCTCCTCAGTTCTACATCGGTCTGGGCCCACGGATCCACGGTCCAGTCCACAGCGTGACGCGGTTCGTGCAGTATATTCTGGCTAACCTGACAGGAACTGTAACCAACCTCACAGAGACTCAGTGCCAGAATCCCAGCGATATCAATACTGAGAGCAAAGATGTGAGTACAACTTTATCTGTACACTTGAAACATCAGTTTCTGATGGAAGGATAAATTCATGTGCCCTAGAACATTTCAAGAGAAAAAAAAAGTACTGATTATAGATCAGTTTGGTTATTTTGAGTACGGTATATCAGCATTGTCCAATATCTGTGCCCTGTTCACAGATTAACAGAAGTGTTAGTGCCATCTTGTGTCAGATCCATAATCTAACATCAGCCATATCAATGGATAAAAAAAACCTTTTGAGTAAATATTGTGTAAAAGAAGTGTTCGTTTAATTTCTTTCTTTCTGTCTGTAACCTTCAAACCTTTTATATATATTTTTATATAATATTAGAGATTATTCTTTGTCTTCAAATAGATATTTATAAAATAGTTTAAAAAATGCATCACTGTGGGGGCCTGAGTAGCTCAGCGAGAACAGACGCTGACTACCACCCCTGGAGTCACGAGTTCGAATCCAGGGTGTGCTGAGTGACTCCAGTCAGGTCTCCTAAGCAACCAAATTGGCCTGGTTGCTAGGGAGGGTAGAGTCATATGGGGTAACCTCCTCGTGGTCGCTATAATGTGGTTCTCGCTCTCAGTGGGGCGTGTGGTGAGTTGTGCGTGGATGCCGCGGAGAATAGCGTGAAGCCTCCACACGTGCTACGTTTCCATGGTAACGTGCTCAACAAGCCACGTGATAAGATGCGCGGATTGACGGTCTCAGATGTGGAGGCAACTGAGATTCGTCCTCCGCCACCCGGATTGAGGTGAGTCACTACGCCACCACGAGGACTTAGAGCGCATTGGGAATTGGGCATTCCAAATTCCAAATAAAATTTTTTTTTTTAAACGCAACGCTGAAAGTGTGAAAGAATTGTTTGAATACGCTGCCTTTCTGTTGTTAAAAAAAATTGGTAAAAAAAAAAATGTGGGCGAAAATTTGGCTCAACCAATTTTTTTTTTTTTTTTTTTTTAGGCCCGCCCAAAAGTAATTTCCTGGCTATGCCCTTGCAGAGAACACAGAATTGACATGCTTCAAGTGAAATCAGGCATCAGAACATTATAATTTAAAATAGGAAATATCAAATACAGTTTAGACAGTTTTACAGTTACAGTTTTGTAACTAGTCGTTTGAATGGGAAAAAAATAACCCATGAAATTATCTGTTTATAGAGTGCAACAGTGCTTGTCCACTTTTTCAGCAGTCTTGTTTCCGGAAGTATTTTTACCATTCAATATTTCCATAGGGATTTCATAAAAAGTCTTAACAAAAGAGCCATGGGGCATTGCGAATGATGTAATAAAATTAAAAATGATGGACAAATCCAAAGCTGTTGATTTGAAGTTGTTAGAAACAATATATTTTAAGTTTATTGCAAAATATTCAGATTTATAAGTAGTTTGAGAGTGTAGGGAGAGTGACTTGATTGCTGCAGAGCTCTTTTGGTGCACTTTGTTCGTTGCGATTTTCTTATTGTTGGATCTTTCTCTTCAGGATCATGGATAGTGTAATTCTTCACCAGGAATTCTGCTATTAAACAATAAAATCAAAGGGCCTGGATAGCTCAGCGAGTATTGACGCTGACTATCACACCTGGAGTCGCGAGTTCGAATCCAGGGTGTGCTGAGGGACTCCAGCCAGATCTCCTAAGCAACCAAATTGGCCCGGTTGCTAGGGAGGGTAGAGTCATATGGGGTAACCTCCTTGTGGTCGCGATTAGTGGTTCTTGCTCTCAGTGGGGCGTGTGGTGAGTTGTGCATGGATCACGGAGAGTAGCATGAGTCTCCACATGCTGTGAGTCTCCGCGGTGTCATGCACAACGAGTCACGTGATAAGATGCACGGATTGACGGTCTCAGAAGCGGAGGCAATTGAGACTTGTCCTCCACCACCCGGATTGAGGTGAGTAACTGCGCCACCACGAGGACCTACTAAGTAGTGGGAATTGGGCATTCCAAATTGGGGAGAAAAAAAACAATGAAATCAAAAATAACATGGACTGTTGGCTTCAACAGAAGCATCTACCATCGATTAACAACCTCAGAGCTCTAGGTCTGTCTTTAAACATTTATACGTTGTGCTTAAAAGTAAATTCCCCCATAGAGAAAATGTATGGTATTTTTTTACTTTAGGAATCAGACTGTTGCGCTCTAAACTGGGGTAATCAGACTGATACCGATGGCTTAAAAACAAATGTTGCTATTGGTCAATACCAGTATTTAAGCATCCCAAGTTAAAGCTCCAGCCTCCAGATCTTAAAAATTTATATTGCTAATACTTTGACATGTGGCTCTCTTCCAAACTCTAGTGAGCTACCTAGCTAGACAGCATTGTGGCTGTCTGATGAAGACTGTCCCAAACTATAGGCAGCAAAATTATGCACCTTATTTTGGGCAAAAAATCCAAGGCAGCATGCATCCATGGTTGATTTGGCAATGCCATAATGCATTGCAACAGGCTCTGTGAAAATTTCCATACAATATTTGGGACCCAGGTGAGGGAAATATCGCAGATGATAACTATATTTTATTCAGTGTGGAAAGTAAATATTTTGATCTAATTAAAAATGAACCGTTTCACTCAATATTTGTCACTTGTGAGGTTCCATATCAGTTGCCTTAGAAGGTAGCTGCAGTTCACTAGGGAACAGAGGCGGTGTTTCCTACAATTCCCTGCTGTAATGTTGGATTTGTTTTTTCTCTCTCAGTTGTTCGCATACTTCTGGGTTTCGGGCTCCGTCTCTGTGAACAGCACTGGAGACCCGTTCTGTGTGCGAGCATCTGTACGTCTGTCTAAAGCTATCTCGCCTGCATTTGAACTGCTGGAATACGGATCCAGAGATTATTCCACATGGACAGAGTCTCGCTGGAAGAGCATCCGAGCGCGGATCTTTCTCGTGGCCAGCCGAGAACTCGAGGTAATTCAGAAACAACAGGACACCAGTTGATATTCCTTGAAAACTATCTATCACATTTATCCTGATGTGTGATCATTTAGTTTTAACACTTATAACAACTACACAAGTTTTGCCCCATCGTTTAGTTAGACTGTTGACTAATTTAATGTAAAAATGTAAAGTGTTATTTCCAAGATAATAACTGGACGTTATGATAAAAACGTAACCTTTGAAATGATTCAATTATTTTTTTTTTGTCTCTTCGTCTCTAATAGATGTTAACACTTGGGGTGGGCGTGGCTGTGCTGCTCTTGTCACTCTTGGTGACGTACTTCATCAGTTCAAAGGCGGAGCTTTTGTTTAGCTCCGCCCGCGATACGCCCACGACCACCTACTGAAGAGAACCAGATACTGAAGAGTCCAGAGACTGCAAGCATCCATTAAAACCCATCAAAACAAATACACTCACAGATCTGAAGCACAGATAAACTTAACTTATTCAAACCTCACAGATCAAACAGAACTTGAAATCACGTAAGGATTCTTATTGGTTTTAGCTGGACTGGTCTGAACTGGTCTGGTCTCCTGGAAAGTTGTTCATATTTGTTTTTCTCATCATTTTAATAATTCCAATTTTTTTTTTCTATCACGTGTTTGGGTGTGGCACAAAACTAAAAAGCTGATTCTAACTGAATGTGGTTAATAATAATGAGTGATTGAATGTTGACATACGTTGAGTGTCTGTTTTACGTTTGTGTATGTATGCAGTGAGTATGTGCAATAGCTTTCCGAGTGTGTAGTTTAAAGCTGATTTTGTTGTTGATCTTTTTTGTTTGGGAATGTAACACTGTCCGTTCTGTCGGAACTGAGCAGCGACGAACGAGTCAATTAGTTTACGACCACGACTACACAATAAAACTCCAAACACAGACTGACTGCTCCGAATCGCTCATAATGTTCCCAGTTAAGAGACACGGAGTTTTAAAAAACCAAATGATTAATGATATACAGCGTTTGCTTGTTGACTTGAGTTGAATGAAAGCTGTTTGATCAATGATGTCATAATTTTTCTTGAAGAAACTGATGACTTGAGAACTGAATAAACATCTTTTCCAAAGTTTTGATTTCTTTTGTTTACAGCAAGACGCTGATAAACAGCATGGAGATTAATCTCGCAATTAAGGGATTTTTTTTAATTATTATTAAAATACAACAAACACTGCCATGATGTACTGTATACTTGCATATATATATATATATTTTTATTTTATTTTTTTCACTAGAATAATGAAATTGGGTTGATATGTGCTTAATATTCATGTATATGATGTTGCAATGCAAAAGAAAATCTTGTTGGTCTCAAAAATAATGCACTCAAAATATTTTAGCCTATTTTTAAGATTCAGGCATTTTAATTTCATAACAAAATCACATCACATTGAATTGTGTAATATTTAACCAAATTAAATAAAAGATTAAAATATTAATTTTTTATTTTATTAAAGGTTACTCAATTCAATATTATGGAATTTTGTTATGAAATTAAAATGTGTAAATCTTAAAATTATTATTATAATTATTTGAGTGTAGGCTAAATTTTCTTGCCCCCATTCATAAAGAATTCATTGTCTTGTTTTTTTTTTGTTTTTTTCTCGGCTTGAATTGGAGCAATTTTTCAACATATTACTCTTCTTATAATATCTATGTGGAAATAATATAGTGCCCACTGATTTCAGAGCATTAACCTTTACAGTCTTGTTACAGGACGACACTCTTAGTATTCCGGTCAAATTTGACCGGACAGAGCAAACGTTTTTTTTTTTTTTTTTTTTTTGGCTTGAATTGGAGCAATTTTTCAACATATTACTCTTCTCATAACATCTATATGGAAATAATATAGTGCCCACTGATTTCAGAGCTTTAACCTTTACAGTCTTGTTACAGGACGACACTCTTAGTATTCCGGTCAAATTTGACCGGACAGAGTAAACATGTATTTTTTTTTTTTTTTTTTTTTATATAAAAATGTAATAAAACTAACTTCACTAAAGTAATAACATTAAAATTATGAATTTCTTTTGGAATTTTATGGTATATTACACCTGGCATCCACCTCTAAATGACTAATGATAAAATAAACACATTTTATATTACGTTCACTTGATCAAAAACACTAAACTGAAAAAATAAGGAAATATCAAAATGTGTCATGAATTTGGTGCACCAGCTGCCATCTGCTGGAAATAAAAAAGAAATGGTACATTTGCATGAAATGACAGTTATAACCAGTAGATGGCTGCAGCGATCCACACAAGCTGCATGGTCATTGTAACCAGTGTTGTAGCAAAGTTAACTTCTAGATATTAAGTTATTATGTCTCATCATAGACTATAGTTTGTCAAAGTTTAGCATTTTTTATGTTTGCAGTCAAACTTGACCATGGTGTTACAAAGAGAAGAATCAGAGTAACCATTTGTTTTGCAAACATGAAAATGTAATTCAAATTCCATCAGACTGCAAGATAACGAACAGGAAGATAATCAACAGCAATAAACAAATTATTCTTAAAAAAACAGTAATAGACAGTGAAGAATAAGACGAATAATAAACCGAAGACAGTAGAAGGGTTAAAGTGATTAAAAGCTGTACTTCCACCTTGATGACAAACAGTGATACCACTATAAACACAGGTAATCTGAAGGGTTCATGAACAGACAGCATCAGAGCAGGATGTGAATTCTTGAAGCCTTTGGTGCAATGATTAGCACTTCTGTTTTATTAGAATTCAGCAGAAGGAAATTACTTAACACTCAGTCTTTAATTAATGCAATCCAGCAGCTTGGAAAACCGTGCTAGACAGGACAGGTTATCATTTACACAAGGAAAGTGGTTGTGGTGCAACATATCGGATTTAAAAACAGCTTTTTAGAGTATTTTTGACATGAATGAAAGATTTGAAATACACTGCCCGGCCAAAACAAAAAAGTCGCATAGCTTTGATTACGGTGCGCATTCGTCGTGTCATTGTTTCAACAAACTCATACAACGTCACAACATTTATTTTCGTCCAGAGTTGCAGATCTTGTATTGATGGCGGGAGAGTCGAACCACTCTGTAAAGTTTTCTCCAGCACATCCCAAAGACTTTCAATGGGGATAGGACTGTGTGGTGGCCAATTCATGTGTGAAAATGATTCCTCATGCTCCCTGAAACACCTTTGCACAATTTGAGCACGACGAATCTTGGTATTGTCCTCCTGGAATATGCCTGTGTCGTCAGGAAAGAAAAACTCCATTGATGGGATAACCTGGTCATTCAGTACATTCAGGCAGTCAGCTGACTTCATTTTATTGGCGCATAACGTTGCTGAGCTTTGACCTGACCAATCGAAGCAACCCCAGATCATAACACTGCCTCCAGAGGCTTGTACAGTGGGCATTATGCATGACGGGTGCATCATGCGCTTCCCTTCTTACCCTGATGCGCCGATCGCTTTGGAATAGTGTACATCTGGACTCATCAGACTACATGACCTTTTCCATTGCTCCACAGTCCAATCTTCATGCTCCCTTGCAAATTGAAGTCGTTTTTTCCGATTAGCATCACTAACAAGTGGCTTTCTTCAGATATGGTTGTTTAAGAAATGAGAAGCTGGTCACGAGGCTTTACCCTGCTCTTCCTGGCTAATTCAGAGTCTAGGGGACGGGGGCTTTTAACATCTCTTAAGAAGTTATGGGAGAGAGACTTGAATTCTATGTCTAGGGATGCAAGGGTGCACCTCATTCAATTTAAAATTCTGCATCATTTTTATTGGACTCCCTCTAGATTGTATAGACTTCGCCTTAAAGACACACCTACTTGCTGGCGATGCCAGTTGAAGGATGGTGACATAGCCAACATTTTTTGGTTCTGTACTAAGATTCAAAAGTTTTGGTCAAGGGTTCAGAGTTATATCTGCGAGGTCTTGGGCACTCTGATTTTATTCTGCCCCAGGCTTTGTGTTTTGGGTGATGGGGCAGGTATTAATGTAAGGGACAAACACATGAAAAACTGTGTGATGATTGGCAGGAGGGTGATTCTTGGGGGATGGAAGTCGGCTGGTGCGCCCTCATTTCATGATTAGTGCACCGAGTTGGGCAAAGTGGCGGCTTTCGAGGAGATGTCGTATAGACAGCTGGGCAGCTTGGATACTTATGGCAGGAAGTGAGGCACTTATTTGGCCTTCCTGGAGGGTTGTCGGGGAGGAGCAGTGGAGAGGGACAGTTTAGATTATATATATACAATTAATTGATGTGTGGATTTCTTTTTCTTTGATGTTGGCTGATTTTTCATGTCATCGGGTGTTTTCTTTGAACTGTCTGTTTATATGTGTGTCTGTGTTGTTTAGTGTCTGACCACTGGGATGTATGTTGGGTGACGGGGGGTGGGGGGTGGGGGGTGGGTGGCATATGTTGATGAAGGTTGATTCCATGTTTCCATGTGTTGTTTGTGTTAATGTGAGTTTGGAATCAATACTTGTTAATGACAAAAAAGAAAAAGAAATGTGAAGCTACACACTGCATCACATAAGGAATGAATAAAGGTATTGCGAGTGGACCCAAAATAATTGCAGGAAATGCAATATTTTTTTTGAGGGAACCGTGGGCATCATTCATAAGTGGGATGGGTGGGCCATGTCCCCACCACTTTTTGAAATAGTTTTCATCCGGTATGTGTCAGAAGAAACACATCAAAGCTCACTCATGTTATACATCCACCTATGAGACAACAACTTTACCATGAGACCAATCAGTCATTTTGGCTAAAACATTTGCAAATCCATGCATCTATCCACTGACTAACCAAATCCTAGTACTGACAGTGTTAGATGAATGGAAGTTATCAAATTATTTATGGGAAATATTTATTAGACCACTTGAAATGGTCATCAAGAATGACTATTTATCATTTTGTTGTATCATGCTGGCTGAGCCATTAAAATGTTCATAGCGCCAATGAGAAAATGTACCTAAAAATGGCTTGCACACAGTTGTTTCTGCATATTAAGCTGAGACAGAAGAGAGTATTTTAACACAGAAAAAGTTAGGGGGGGCCTGGGTAGCTCAGTGGTAAAAGATGCTGGCTACCACCCCTGGAGTTTGCTAGTTCAAATCCCAGGGCATGCTGAGTGACTCCAGCCATGTTTCCTAAGCAACCAAATTGGCTTGGTTGCTAGGGAGGGTAGAGTCACATGGGGTACCTCCTCGTGGTCATTATAATGTGGTTCGCTCTCGGTGGGGTGTGTGGTGAGTTGTGCATGGATGCCATGGAGAATAGCATGAAGCCTCTACACGCACCATGTCTCTGTGGCAATGCGCTCAACAAGCCACATGATAAGATGTGAGGGTTGACAGTCTCCAACGCGGAGGCAACTGAGATTTGTCCTCTGCCACCCAGATTGAGGCAAATCACTACGCGACCACGAGGACTTAAAAGCACATTGGGAATTGGGCATTCTAAATTGGGAGAAAAAAAAAAAGTTGCATCTTTAAAGAACTGAATCATATACATGAACATTGTCAGTAGGGTGCAGTGTGGAACTAAGAATATAACATCTGAAATCACTTTCAGGTTTAGATCTCCAGTTGTATTCAGTACAATGTAACAACCAATCCAACAGATTCATTGTTTGTTCATTTGATTTACATGTCATTAACTGTGAGCTTCTGTAAATCCTTAGAATTGTCATTAGTGGCTATTTCTCATATTGATTACTAACACTAAGTCAGGGGTTTTCAAACTGGGCACAAAGGAAAAATTTAAGAAAAAAAAGGTTTAAAAAAGTACTGAATTTGCTTCAGGCTTGTAAATGTAACATTATTCTAATAGTGGGTGGAAAACAGAAACACTATCAACTAAATACAAAGTAAATATTTTCCATATAATATTTAATCATTTATTTTTGGATAACAATATAAAAGCTAGTTTTTTTTTAATTTTGCAGATACCATGTTGTCTCTTATAATATCATGCTTACTATTTTTCTCACACAGTATAAATGGGTTTTAATACATAGAATAAATAGCTGCCATCCTGGATCATCATATTTGGGGGACCTTGGCATAAAAAAGTTTGAAAACCTCCAAGACTAAGCATTAAATGTTCATCATTTGTGCTCCAGGCATGAATGAACCTTTAAATCATGTGTGTTGTTGAGGAGAGGTGTGCTGTTACTTTATTAACAGATCACACATCATTTTCACCTGGTGAAAAAGATTACGTAGACTTGCATTGAAGGAGAGACTCCAGTTGGATCTAGAGAGCAGAATATCACAGAGACTTGAGGATGCAGGATTCTTTTGACTTGGACCAGTAAGTAACCTGCCACAACACCCTAGCAACCACCTAGCAACCAGCCAGAAACACCTAACAACCACTTAACAACCATCCACAACACCTGAGCAACCACATAAGAACCATCCATAACACCCTAGCAACCACCTAGCAAAAATACAGAACTCCCTAGCAACCACATAGCAACCAACCAGAACAACCAAGTAACCACCTGATAACCAGCCACAACACCTTTTCAACCACTTAGCAACAAGCCATAAAACCCTAGAAACCACCTAATAACATTTATAACATCATAGTATACACCTATAAACCACCCAGCACACCATAGCAACTACCAAGCAACCATCCAGAACAACCTAGCAATCACCTAAAAAACATCCATAACAACCTCAGCAACTATCCATAACACCTGTGCAACCAGCTAGCAACCAACCTGAACAACCTAGTAACCAACTAAAAACCAGCCACAACACCCTAGCAACCACCTAGCAACCAGCCATATAACCCTAGAAACCACCTAATCCATAACAACCTAGCAATCACCTAAAAACCACCCAGAACACCCTAGCAACCACCTAACAACATCCATAACACCCTAGCAACCACCGAGCAACCATCCATAACACCCCAGCAACCACATAGTAATCAGCCAGAACAACCTAGCAACCACCTGATATAAAACCTTAGCACCCACCTAATAACTATCCATAACACCTTTGCAACCACCTAAAAACCACCCAACACATCCAAGCAACAACATAAAAACCACCCAGAATACCCTAGCAACCACATAACAACCTGCCACAACTGCCTAGCAACCACCTAAAACACACCCAGAACCCCATAGTAACCAGCCATAACACCCTAGCAACCATCTAGCAATCAGCAAAAACAACTTAACAACCACCTGACAACCAGCCACAACACCCTAGCAACCACCTAGCAACCAGGCATAAAACCCTAACAAGCACCTAATAACCATCCATAACACCCTAGCAACCACCCAACAACCATTAGCAACCACCTAACAACCACCTAACACACCTGAGCAACCACCCAGAAGACCCAAGCAAGCAACTACCTAACAACCATCTAGAACACCCTAGCAATTACCTAGCAACCTTCCAGTAGACCCTAGCAACCACCTAACCTCCCAACACACACTGTTAACTACCTAACCTCCCAACACACACTAGCAACCACCTAACAATCATCCAGAACCCCCTAGCAACCATCTAACAACCATCCATAATAACCTAGCAACTAGCCATAACACACTAGCAACCATCTAACCTCCCAAAACACCCTAGCAACCACCTAACAACCATCTAACCAGTCAGAACACCTGAGCAACTGCCTAGCAACACCCTGACAACCACCCTCAACATCAAGTTGCTCTTGTTGTGTCCTTCTAGTTGGGCTTGTTGGAATGAAGTGCAGGAGTGTGACATGTGCTGTACACTTCATCCACACACACACAACAACAACAACCACCATTCACCACTAAGTGGCGGTGATGTCACCACAACGCTTGTGCCAGGCTATGTGCACCTTGAGGCCATGTGAAGTGTCGAAAGCCCGTTGGCAGGAGTTCATGGGGCAGACCCAGATGCTACAGGTCGACTGACTGAGACGACTGGCTGATGGACCACCTGTGCCCCCTACTGTGCCAACTTGCTGTGCTTTAGCCACCCGACGCTCTGCTCGTTGTTGTGAGTGTCGCTCCTCTGCCCTCCATTGTTGTTGGAGGGTGACTGCCTCCAACTGCCCAGTAGCATCCTTCACGAGCCTCCTCCATGGGGGCCGATCTTGACACCGCTGATACCAGTCAGCGGCAAGTCCACTCAGCTCCAGATCCTCCTGTACCACATCACTCCATCTCCTCTCCAACCCGTGCTGCGCCCGTTTAGCCCCCTCAATCCGGCCGAACAAAAGCTGTTTAGGCATGTGGTGGCTGGGCATGCGGGCTACATGGCCCAGCCAATGCAGCCTTGCCTGCCAGAGTAGCTCACCAATGGGACTTTGTCCAGATCTTTCAAGGATTTGTGAGCTCCTCACACAATCCAGCCTGGTTAAACCTAGGATAGATCGTAGGCAGGTCAGCCTAAATGTTTCTAACTGGCGAAGATGTTCCATTAACAGGGTCCAAGTTTTGCAAGCGTAGAGAAGGGAGGGAATGACTGTGGCCGAGAAGACCTGAAGCTTCATGTGGAGCAACAGACCAGGTAGCTTCCACACAGCGTTACGCAACCGATGAAAAGATAATGCCGCTCGACTGATTCGGAGTGAGTCCTCCGCTGCTAAACCGGAGCCGGTCATGAGCACACTGCCCAGTTATGGGAAACTCTCCACTCTTTCCACAACTGCTCTATCACCAATTGGGAGTTGGGGGGGGTGGAGTGTCCGATGGTACAAAATACCCAGGCAGGTGCTTAGTTTTGGTGGGGCTGATGGTAAGGCCCCACCTCTTAGTGGCAAGCTCCAGGTTCAGCAGCAGCACCCACAACTCCTCCTCTGAGTGAGCAGCAATTACCAGATCATCGGCATACATAACATGGTTGAGCAATAGGGAGCCATCCCTTGACCGCACCCGGGCATCGATCAGCCTCCCATTGTATTTGTACCAGATGGAAATTCCTCTGGTACAGCTATTGAAGGCTTCACGAACTACATAGAATGGCTCTGACTCCTGGCCACGTAGTTTTACCCGGGCCCGCTCACCATCATGAAGGTCCTTAATGATCATGAGCAGAGGGTCAGGGACTCCGAAAGCACGAAGAACAACCCAGAGCCCAGGCCTACTGATGGTATCATAGGCCTTGACCAGGTCAATAAAGCAGAGATGTAGGTCTTGTTGGAATTCCCTACACCTCTGCTGTAGCAGACAGACAGAAAATATGGCATCTGTGCCGGACCGCCCTTTCCTGAAACCGCATTGGGGCTCCGCAAGCCTCTCCTCAGCGTGCCTAGTAAGGCGATATTGAATAATCCTTGCCAGGACCTTTCCCGGCACACTGAGGAGTGAGATACCCCTGTAGTTGTTACAGTCTGTGCGGTCCCCTTTCTTAAAGAGGGGGACCACCAGGGCATCCTTCCAATCCTGCAGAACCCGTCCAGTGGTCCAGACTGTTGTTATGATGTCATGTAGGGCAGTCTGTGCACAAACGCCACCCTCCCTCAGCATTTCGCCTGGGAGATCATCTCTGCCCGGTGCCTTTCCCGGTCTCAGACTCTGGATTGCCTTCAGAACTTCCTCAACAGATGGCACCTCAGCCAACCACTCACAGGGGGTGACTTCTTCCTCCAATATTTGAGGCACCGCAGCCTCAGCAGGGTCATCCCCACTTTGTCCCACGTTGTTTTCCTGGCTGAGGGATTTCCCCTCCCCCAGGACCTCACAGAAATGCTCAGCAAATCTGCAAACCTGTTCCTGGTGGTCGGAGATTGGATCACCGTTCTTTCCCCTAAATCCACACACACACACACAGCTCTTTACCTGTTGCTCGTCTAATATGGTCATCTCTTGTGTGTGAAAGAGGAAGGGGCTGTGCTGGTTGTAGTTATTTGTGTGTATAAGAGGTAAAAAAAATTGTGTGTTTGTGTGAACGGACACTGCCTCAGCCCACAGTTTCCTGTTAAATGTTTTGTCACTCTTTTATCACTCACTCTTCCTCTTTAAACATCAGCTCGACTCTTCTGTTTGCCATCTGAAAGGAAAGATGTGGACGTCTGGAATCTGTCTGATTCTTTTACTCAACCCTGGATGTGTTGGTATGAAAATTAGCCAAGTCAGCTCTCTTTTCTGTTCACCACAAATCAAAGTGACAGAAACTTTAGTGAATGTAATTCTAACTTGTCATGTGAAAGTTTATGGTTTATGTGTTTTTTTGTTTGTTTTTTGCTTCAAACATATTATTGTGTATATTTGTATTATATTATATTATTAGTAAGGAACAGAATTTTAATGTATATTTTTATTTATTTTTTATTTTTTTGTCTTAGCTGCACAAACAAGCAGCTGTGCGTGTTACATTCTGGATGGCATTCTGATTGTGTACTGCATCGTGTTGACCGTCCTTTACTGCAGATTAAGGGTGAGACATCATTTCAATAACTTTACATTATATACTGTATAAAGAAGACATTTAGGGACATTATCCACCCTATAAACTAATATGACTAATATTAAACTATCTAATAATTAAGTATTGTCTTAATCTATTTTCTAAAGTAAACTGAAAATAAAACATTTTCCTGAACTTTTTAACTTCTATAACTTCTATAATTCTTTCATTAGATTAGATTCAACTTTATTGTCATTGTGCCGAGTGCCAATAGCAATTTAATAAATATTATTGTACAGTGCAAAATGAGGGACATGTGATCATTGTTGTGCAGAAGGTATTTTATTGTTGTTGAAAGGGAAAAAAATAACTGATTATTTCCATTGAGTTTTACTGAAAAGTTTTGAAGGACATAGAGTTTAAACTGTTTCATTTTCTGTCCATTTATTGACAGATGCAGCAGACTAATGCAAATAACAGCACTCACACAGAGGTGGGTACATTTCTGTGTGCGTGTGAGTGAGTGTGTTTGTGTGTGTGTGTGAGTGAGTGTGTTTGTGTGAGTGAGTGAGTGAGTGAGTGTGTGTGTATGTGTGTGAGTGAGTGTGTTTGTGTGAGTGAGTGAGTGAGTGTGTTTGTGTGTGTGTGAGTGTGTGTGTGTGTGTATGTGTGTGTGAGAGAGAGTGAGTGTGTTTGTGTGTGTGTGTGTGTGTGTGTGTGTGTGTGTGTGTGTGTGTGAGAGAGAGAGAGAGTGAGTGAGTGTGTGTGAGTGTGTGTTTGTGTGAGTGTGTGAGTGCGTGAGTGAGTGAGTGTGTTTGTGTGTGTGTGTGTGTAGTGTGTGTGTGTGTAGTGTGGCCAAATGTTTTGAAAATGATTTCATCCATAAAGTGAAACAGGATGGAAACATCCACAGTTTAAAAAAAAAAAAAAAACAGTGCTCCTCACTTGTAAAAAAGGCTCATAAATCAGCCAAATCATGATTTGTTTTAAATCTACTAATATTAGCAGGGTTGTTTTTGGGTTACGGTTAGGAAAATATAAGTATCTGTATTAAAATCATTGTATCTATGCATAGGTGTAGTATGGACCGGGCCAGTGCCCAGGTGCCCTTGACTACTGGGTGGCCCTGGGCTGTAAGGTCTCACAGCCTATCAACTTTGAAAACAAATGTTTAATATACACTTGAATATGTGGGCCCCTCAGCTTATACAAGGCCCCCTCAATAGGGCCCTTTGACCATGAGGGCCCCCAGCCCTGTTATAGGACCGTTTTGCATTACTGTTTCACTCTTATGCATACCACTCTTTAACCCTATGATGCATATCATATTTGATACATGACTTTCTAAAGCCTCTACATCATCAACATGATCAAAATTTTGCTGAAAACCCCTGTTGTATGCAGTGCGGTAGATTTCTTCTTCTTCCTGATGAAAGTTTCTATGCTCTTGGAGGTAGAAGACCTTGTAATATAATTTCCTGAATGGCTTCCTTCGTATTGTGATGCACTCATCTTTTTGATGTGAAATCTTTGCTGATTTTGATAAAGTAAAATTAACATTAATGTTTATATTGTTACTGACATTTCAAAATTAGTATTTATTGAATTGAAGCAACGTGCTTAGTTAAAATGTCATTATTTTATAGAAAAATTGGTTGGTATGTTTAAAAAAATAATATTTTTCTGACTATTATTTCATATATTAGGCTTTATAGGATTAAGCTGCATGATTTGTATGAAAAGTGCTGTCGAACAAAAACATTTATTGTACTATTCACTGCTACAACTGCAAGTTTGCCCTACATCACAAAAAATAACTGGGCTTAAGTGGTTGGGAAAAAGAAGATATTGATATTTTATTTTGTGTGGTACAAAAGTACTGATTAAACTAATACGTAAAGTTTGTTGAGACTTTAATGTTGGTTTGACAAAACCTTAAATGCTTGAAGCAAGAAAGTTTTATAGGTCTTACAGTAAGACAAAGAAAGAAAGATGCTGTAGTAGCCTATTTATTAAATTCTTCAATATTTAAAGTGTTTGATGAAGTTAAAATATTTCATAATGTATTATTGCCCCTTTAAATATATGCACGTTTACACATTTATTACACATTTTGTTACATGCTTGTTTTGTATGCATAAATTGTAGTATTTACAAGTATTAACACTGAGTTTACATTATGAATAACAAACGTTAAAATGGTTCTCTTTAAGAAAAGTTGATGTTCAGCAAATGTTTCTGTTAAGTGGTTTCATTACCATATCCATGCTTTAATGATGAGTCAGCGGGGTTGAGATCCATGTGCAGCTTTAATAACATTTAACATAGTAAAACAAACAGGTCGGCAGGGGTCAATCACCAGCAACAGTAATATCAAAGGCAATCCAGAAGGGTAGTTAATAAACAGGCAAGAGGTCAGGGCAGGCGGCAGACAATCACAGGTTATATCCATGTAAAAAAGGCAGTAATAGTAGACAGGCAGCAGTGTGTAAAAACAGGGTAAACAGTCCAGGATCATACACAGATAATTCAGAAAACTCTAAAAAAAAAATTTAGAAATGTCAGCCAGGGCAAAAAAAGACTTAGCAATGATAGAGAGTGAGAGTGAGACTTAAATAGCTGAGTAAATGAGAAACAGCTGAGCAGGTAATCAGTGCCAGTTCTGGGGATTATGGGAAATGGAGTCCAGAGAGTTAAAGTCAATACCCAGGTGATGGAGCCCTCTGGTGGTGAGCGGGAGGAACCACAGAGGCAGGATTCGTGACAGATCCAAACCCCCCCCCCCCCGCGAGCGACTCCTGAAGCGAGGAGGCAGGCGACGCCGGGGTCCAAAGAAACCAGGGCAGATCAGGTAGACGACCAGGGGACCAAGGAAACCAGGGCAGATCAGACAGATGACCGGGGAACCAAGGAAACCAGAGCAGATCAGGCAGACAGCCAGGAGACCCAGAAGACCAGAGCAGATCAGGTGGATGACCAGGAGACCCAGAAGACCAGAGCGGATCAGGCGGACGGCCATGAGACCAAGGGGCCAGAACAGATCAGGCAGATGGCCAGGAGATCCAGAAGACCAGAGTATATCAGGTGGATGGCCATGAGACCCAGAAGACCAGTGCAGATCAGTGTTGCCAGCCTTGTCTGTCCCAGATCCAGCATTGCCAGCCTCGTCCATCCCAGATCCAGCTTTGCCAGCCTCGTCCGTCCTAGAGCCCACATTGCCTACGTCGGCCTCCCTGAGGAGGAGAAAGGCTTCCGTTTCCAAGTCTCTGCCCATGTACACGACCACGGAGGTCGTTTCTGTAGGGCTTTACTGGTTGTTTAGATCAGTGTTACTATCAGAAATAATTTATAATTATTTCTGTAGTTATTAATCAATATTTAAATTAATTAATTGGATCTAACTCATTAAAACCTCATATAGAACTCCAGTAAATGTAGTGTGCTACGTTTAGGAGCAAGTTTGGTTATTAGCAATAATTAATAATTATCAAAGATAATTATTAATTATTAAAATCAATAGAACATTGATGAGAATCAATGTTAGCTTTTTTTTAATCCTTTAAAATTAACACTTATCAATTGTTAACATCGATGAAACATTAAAATTAACACTAGCTTACTGATCATTCTAATTCAATCAAAGATAATTATCAATTATCAAAAATCAATAGAATATTAATAAGGATTAACATTGACGGGGCACCACCCTGAAATCAGGGACTAATAACCGAATATTAAAACAGTCTCAATATTAGATTGTTTTCTTAGGAAAATCGACATCCGAAGAATATCGATTTTCGAATAAAAAAAACAATGAATGAAGGTTTGAATCCGAGCACTGACATCCCGTCAGCATGACACAGGCATATGCAAAACAAACCAAAACACTTCTCTTTGTAATATAAACAAAGTTTATTTATGCAGTAATATCAATTAATAATTAACACAATGCAGTCAATAAACTTCCGACTTACAACTACAAACTAAACAGTGATATGATTAGATATGGAAATAAAAATAATTCTATAACACATAAGGTGTGTGTGTGACAGTGTGTGTGTGTGTGTGTCAGTGTGGTTAGTGAGAGAGAGAGAGAGAGAGAGAGATTATTCAGTGACAGCCCGAAAGCTGATTTCGCGATAGCTGGAGATAAAGCAGCCGTGTTCATCACTCAGAGACGCGGTTTTACGAGTGGGGCTCGTAAAAGTCCTGCGTTATTTGACTCTTTAATGGATGAACTCAGTTGCTGTCTCACCCGCGATGGCGAAAATGCACAACAGTCCAATTTGGTTGGACCACAATACAGCAAAACAAAATCGTGATAATTAATACCCTGAGTATTAATAATTAGCGGACATGGCGGTCCGTAAACTGTACAAGCAAAAACCTTGAAACACAAGAATAACACGCTATAATATTCTATCTCTGCCCAGACGTAACCTCTTACTTGAATCGCATGAGGACACAGGTAGAATGTGTTTTCCTCCGTCCTTTAACTTTGACCCGGTTGCTTGAGGCTCGGGTGATGACGAGAGGTCGTTTCCTCGCGCTGTCGGCGGGCGGTACGGCTGTTGATTCTCGGCGGGCTGGCGGAGAACTCAGAAATGTCGACTTGATTGAAGATGGAAGAGAAATCTTTAATCTCTTCACTTCTGTAGGCCAACGGATGAAGATGCGAATTGCTCGGCGGTCTCCTTCGGATCCGTTAGAGTGTTCGGTTGAACACAGAGTAATCTCAACTCGTCCAGCGAGATGGAGATTGTATGGCTACAGTTTCAAGTCGGACATTACTTCCTTAAGCCACGAGGTTGCACCGGGAGAGCAGCAAAAAGCTACGTCCGTATTCGGTGAACGAAGTCGCTGGAAGCCACTTTGGAACCATTTCAGAATTATTTGAAGTCCTGATGATGTCATGTTTGAGGGACGTTCTGTGGTGTGCCTCATCCAATAGGAGTTGAGTGCTCGATCCTTTAGTGGGCAAGGCTTCATGGATTTGTAGTCTGTTTTGGACTCCCTTTGTTTGATTTTGGCGCGATTTTTATCAGTAAGATTTACGACTTAGAAGGAGGGGGCTTGAGGAATGTTTTTTATGACTGTTAGGCCTGCCTTTGTCTTCTATCTGAACACATGAGGCCCAACATTTCCAAATCTCTGCCCATGTACACAACCACAGAGGTCGTTTCCAAGTCTTTGCCCATATACACGACCACAGAGGTCGTCTCCGAGTCTCCACCCATGTACACGACCATGGAGGTCGTTTCCAAGTCTCCGCCCATGTTCACGACCACAGAGGTCATCTCCTAGTCTCTGCCCATGTACACAACCACAGAGGTCGTTTCCAAGTCTCTGCCCATGTACACGACCACAGAGGTCGTCTCCGAGTCTCTGCCCATGTACATGACCACAGAGGTCGTTTCCAAGTCTCTGCCCACGTACACGACCACAGAGGTCGTTTCCAAGTCTCTGCCCACGTACACGACCACAGAGGTCGTTTCCAAGTCTCTGCCCATGTACACGACCACAGAGGTCGTTTCCAAGTCTCTGCCCATGTACATGACCACGGAGGTCGTTTCCAAGTCTCTGCCCATGTACACGACCACAGAGGTCGTTTCCAAGTCTCTGCCCATGTACACAACCACAGAGGTCGTTTCCAAGTCTTTGCCCATGTACACGACCACAGAGGTCGTCTCCGAGCCTCCACCCATGTACACGACCATGGAGGTCATCTCCTAGTCTCTGCCCATGTACACAACCACAGAGGTCGTTTCCAAGTCTCTGCCCATGTACACGACCACAGAGGTCGTCTCCGAGCCTCCACTCATGTACACGACCATGGAGGTCATCTCCTAGTCTCTGCCCATGTACACAACCACAGAGGTCGTTTCCAAGTCTCTGCCCATGTACACGACCACAGAGGTCGTTTCCAAGTCTCTGCCCATGTACACGACCACAGAGGTCGTCTCCGAGTCTCTGCCCACGTACACGACCACAGAGGTTGTTTCCAAGTCTCTGCCCATGTACACGACCACAGAGGTCGTTTCCAAGTCTCTGTCCATGTTCTTGACCACAGAGGTTGTACCCGAGTCTCTGTCTACGCCCACGACAACAGAGGTCATTCCCGAGTCTCAGTCAATACCCAGGTGATGGAGCCCTCTGGTGGTGAGCGGGAGGAACCACAGAGGCAGGATTTGTGACACATGCTGTGTGTTTGAAAATTGATTGCGTGGATCTCAACTTTAAAAGATAATTGGCCCAGGGGCCCTTGCTAGTCATAATCTGTCCCTGCATCTATGAGATGTCCTCACTATACAGTGAAACAAACGTGTGTGTGTGTGTGTCTGTGTTCTGTTTCTGCTGGTTCTCACAGTTTTGTTTCTTGTGCAATGGATGACAACAAAAAAACTATTTATAGCATGCACACAACGACACACAATTTCCACTCATCTCTCACACAATTATGTTAAATCCACATGTTAAATCAATCAGCACAGTACGAGACAACGATGTGTTGATGGCCCCAAATTATTTTGACACTTACGTCACTCTTAAAACTGTCTGAATGTCAATGCAAGTGTCATTTATTTGAAAGAAAGATAGCATTTTTACATTTTTAAGTGTCCAGTAATTTTAAGGGACACTGTATGTATTCTTGCATCTATTAAAACAGAATAATTGAGGGGGAAAATGGTGGATAAGAGTGGAAAGCAGAAGAGAATGAGGAATAAGTTGTGTTGACTAATGTTGAAGGATAACACCACAGTCTTGAGCAGCTGTCTTCTCAGAAATGTGTTTTTATTTTGACTGTTCTTAATCTTTTTCAGAAACAAGAAGGTGGAATCTATGAGGTATTTTTTTGTGTTTAATGAACTTCATATTGTCTGATTAATTAATTACTGCAGTGAAACGATGACTTCATGTGTCTTGACATTTTTCAGGATTTACAGCATACACATCAAGACACCTACGACATGCTTCATGGAACAAATAAGAAACCGTTGGCCTGATCATCTCTGAAACTCTGCAGCTCATTCAATATTCCTGTGAAATACAGCTCAAAGATAACAGTATACATGTTGCTTTAAGGCATTTCAGTATAATCTTGTTTTATAAGTAAATACACAAACAAGCAGAGCATCGTAAACAAAAGCTTCTCTTTTGTAGCTGTAGCATAGATAGTCAATGCATAGAATACTTCTGTAACTAAAGCTTTTACAAATAATAAATAACTCAACACAGGCTCTTTTTTGTATGTTTTCTATGAGTGAAGAAGGAAGTAAAACAAATAAAATGACAATAATATAATTACAAACATAATAATACTAATATAATAAGGACATTTATACAACTATATCACTACAAAGTAATACTTTTCATACTGGTGATAGATGTGGCCTTTTAATAGAAACTATAAAATAACTGTTACTAGGCTATAATGGACTGCAACTATAACTTAATATAACTTTATGGTATAATGAAAAACTAATTGACAGATAAAAGTCAATGTTGACAAGCAATATGGAATCATTTTTGTGACGTTTTCCCTATTAGATGGCGCTATGAAACGTGTAAAGAATATGTGTTTAACAAAGGCTTTTACCTCTAATTATAAATAATAATATTAATTTATTAACACGGCAGTTTTTAGTGTGTGATTCAGTTGTGGTTTCCCTTCTGTTTTCTGTAAGTGAAGGAGGAAGTAAAAAAAGAATACATGAACATAAATACAAACATAGTAATACTACTACAATAACCATATTTAAGATTAACTATATCACTAAAATGAATTATTTTCATACTACTTGTAATAGTTATAGCTATGGCCTTTAAAATAAAGGCTAAATAAAATATGAAGAATGGCAGCATACACTCAAAAGCCTATTTTCATGATTTACACATTTCAAATTCATAACAAATTTCCATCAAATTGAGTTGTTATCGTTAACAAAATTGTATTAATAAAATGTAAAATATTGAAGTTTTTTTTTTTTTATGTATTTAAAAAAAAAAAAAAATTTTAGTTAAAGACTACTCAATTCGTTTGATGGAAATGTGTTATGAAAATTAAATGCGTAAATCTTTAAAATATATATATATATTATTTTTATATATATATTGTAACTAAACTCCTTAAAATGTAACCAACTGTAACTCCAACTTAATATAATTCTATGGTAGAGTAATAAACTAATTAATCAGAAAAAAAAAGAGATTTTACAAATGTTAATATACAATAATGAAACATTTTTGTTATGCTTCCCATAGAAATCTGATACATGGTAATATATCACATTATATTATATATGTCAAGCACATAAATGAAATACTGTATATGTTTATATATGTTTTTCACTGATGTAAAAAATTACATGTACAAATATGTGACATATACAACCCCAATTCCAATAAAGTTGGGACGCTGTGTAAAATGTAAATAAAAACAGAATGCATTTATTTGCAAATCTCATAAACCCATATTTTATTCACAATATAACATAGAAAACATATCAAATGTTTAAACTGAGGAAATGTACCATTTTAGGGAAAAAATAAGGTAATTTTGAATTTGATGGCCACAACACATCTCAAAAAAGTTGGGACAGGGCTATGTTTACCATTGTGTAGCATCTCCTCTTCTTTTAACAACAGTCCGTATATGTCTGGGAACTGAGGAGACCAGTTGCTGGAGTTTTGGGAGAGGAATGTTGTCCCATTCGTGTCTCTGCCTCTCTAAGATACTCTATTTATACCCAGTCATGTTACTGACCTGTTGCCAATTATCCTATTTAATTGCAAAATGTTCCTCCAACTGTTTCTTTTTAGTAACACTTACATTTCCAGCCTTTTGTTGCCCCCGTCCCAAATTTTTAAGACGTGTTGCAGCCATAAAATTAAAAATGATCGAAGGTCACGTGAAGCCAAGCAAGAAGCAGACGTGTGAGCGACGAGCTCTGAGCACTTTGCTAAATTTTTTATTATTTTCATGTTATAATCTGGTGAAATTTGATACACCCAGTTACACATTTGCTCTTTGAGTCAAAACATGGCAAAGAAGTAAAAATCCTCGGGCTCTGGAGACATTAAAAGACACTTACGTGTTCAGGATGAAAGCCCCGACAGGCCTACAGACCGGGGACTCGATTTGGATGGCACGGCGGGAGAAGGAAACCAGCGTCAGTTGTCCAACATGTTGGTGATGCTGACGAAGGTTCTTGCTGACTTGGAGGATCTCGCCATAATACGTCGATCGATTATGGCGATGGAAATAAAATTCTCTGAGTTAGTTACAAGATTGACTGATGTTGAGAGACTAATCAATTGTCTGGAGTTTTTGGAGAGGGAATTAACTGCTAATCCGCCCGCGACCAAAGTTGATTTGGAACATCTCCTTGAAAAGCTTGAAGATCTTGAGAATAGAAGCCGCAGGAATAACATTCGAATTGTTGGAATTCCTGAGCATGAGGAGGGCAAAGATATGGTGAAATTCCTAGACGAGCTTTTCCTGAGTCTGCTCGACATAACAGGTCATAAACTGGAAATCGAGCAAGCTCACAGAGTCCCAGCTCACAGATCTGCTGAGGGAGACAGGCCCCGATCAATCCTGGCCAAATTTCTGAGATCATCCGATAAAGATCTCGTGCTGAATACTCGATACTGAATTAATGTCCAGACTGTTTTCCAAATCACCTTTTCCCCTTAAGGGAAGACATGCACATTTTGCAAAGACACTCAAAATAAAGTGAATTGCAGGCAGGAAAAATGCAGGAAAGAAGAAAATCATAATACAATTAATTTCAAACGTGATAAAACATCTCACTACTGTACATCTCATCTAATAATTATGGGCTTCCACTGTAGAATTTGTTCATTTAGCATCACAGCATGAAAAGAGTTGAAAACCTCATCACTACTCACAGACAGTTCAGGAAAAACACTCAGTATACTCAGTAACTATGCCATTTCAAAACATGTGGAGCAAAAAAAAAAAAAAGATGCTGACTAGAAATGAACAAACTCTCAAAATGTCTGATGAACTTTCAGCACATGTACACACACCTGTTAGCACAATAATGCTATCGTTTATGTAACTCCATTCTGCGCTCCATTTCTGGATGTCTATCGCAGCCAGACTGTAACGGTGGATAATATAAGTAATCCCCGCTGTTGACTTCTTGCCAATAAAGTGAAAAGAGCACTCAAACTAATTATTCCAAAGCATTTTCAAACAGATGTTCCTAAGTCAATCCTTCTGTAGGAAGCCGATGGAAGAAGCAGCATCTGGAACTGGAGCGCTTTGCCTTGCAAATTATTTCTGGTCATAACATTGCTGTTTTAGACAAAATTTAGTTTTGCTTGATTATTAGGATAACCATTAACTGCACACATTGTCCAGGAAACTTTTTAGACATTTTACAACATTTAAAAAGCAAGAATCTAACCGCATGACGAGCAAGCAAGCAGAGACCGGCTGCACACAAAACGCCTTCCACTAGCCAACCGGAAATTCCGCCCACCTTGCGAAATACAGTGAACTTGCTGAGAATATTGTGGATAGGCAAACATGATAAAGTTCCTTAGGGGAGCGAGGCGGCTTGGGACCTAACTTTGGTCCTAAAAGCGCCCACTTCGAGCCTCTGGACTCTGTTGAATTGCGTGTGCTTTCTCTTAAGACCACATCACTGCTGGCTTTGGCCTCAGTATAAGGGGTCAGTGATTTGCATGCACTGTCAGTCAACAATTCATGTCTGGAGTTTGGTCCGGGCCTTTCAAAAGCCACTGTCAAACCCAGAAAAGGCTATGTGCCTAAGGTTTTAACCATGCCCTTCAGAGCGCACGTGGTTCACCTTAAAGCCTTTTTCCATCCTCCATTTAATTTGGATAAGGAACATCTTTGCATTTGTTATGCCCTATGCAAGCGCTACACACATACGTTGAGCGCACCCACCAGTTCAGACTGTCTGGCCAGCTCTTTGTGTGCTATGGAGGACACATGAAAGAAATGTCCATCTCTAAGCAAAGACTTTCTAACTGGATTGTTGTTGCGATCGCCCTGCCTTACGAGTTCAGAGTACGTATTGCCCAATTGGTGTTAAAGCACACTCAACTAGAAGCATGACCTCTTCATGGGCATGGACGAACAGTGTGTCCTTACAAATCATATGTTTTGCAGCAGGATAGTCTTCTCAAAACACATTCGCAAGGCTTTACAACCTAGATTTAACATCTCTCTCATCGCAAGTGCTCTCTGTCTAGAGCGCTTGCTATTTCGTTGGACAAAAATATACTTATGCCCCTCTTTTTAAGAACGGGCTCCCCACCATTTTACACAACCGCCTGCATTCAGACCGTTGTATTTCACAAAGTCACAGGCACTTAACTCATACTATATGACTATAGTTCACATATCCATTCTGAGTGTTCCCCTCCTGGCTCACTATGAGGGTCATTCACTTGCGGCATACTCATACACAGCTTAGTCACACAATGTCAAGTGAACTGAATCGTAAGGGAACGTCTTGGTTATGTATGTAACCTCAGTTCCCTGAGATGAAGGGAACAAGACATTGCGTAAGCTGGCCACACTATGGACTCAGGAGGTGGTGCAAGTGGTTTTGAGGTGCGAGTGATGCGCTCTTTGTCCCTCAGTCAGAAAATTGTGAGGAATGGTGTTTGCGCGCCCACTATACTGGACAGCTTCGCGCCTAAAAGGGTGGGGCTTAAACACTATAGCCAATTTTACAATTGCCATTAATGTAGAAGGGTTTCTACTAGGTCATGAGGAAGGACACTCTCATTAGCATCAGCTTATTGATGCAATGTCTCGTTCCTTTCATCTCAGGAAACTGAGGTTACATATGTAACCGAGACGTTTTCCCGAGGAGGCAAATAAATAAATAAATACACCAAAAAGTACAGAGATAATATGTTTTTAAACTGGACATGATAGTACCATGATATTCTTTGAAGTAGTCTACAATGCAGATATCATGTTACATGAATATGGTAATCAACTAATGACAGTACACAGGTCTCTCTCTCTCTCTGTCTGTCTCTCTCTCTCTCTGTCTGTCTCTCTCTCTCTGAGTCTGTCTCTCTCTCTCTCTGTCTCTCTCTCTCTCTCTGTCTGTCTGTCTCTCTCTCTCTCTGAGTCTGTCTGTCTCTCTCTCTCTCTCTCTCTCTCTCTCTCTCTCTTGCTTTACATGTTGGGATTGTTGGGTGTGTGAGCATTTTACGCGTGAGAAGAGCGACTCTTTTTTTCATTTTTCTTTCTCCTATTTCCTTTTTGGGTTGGTTTGTTATTTATTTATTTTTTTCATTTATTTATTTTGTGTGTGTGTTTGTTTGCTTGCTTGTTTGTTTGTTTTCTGACCTCGTGGCGGGGTGTGGAGATGGAAGCTCACCCGAGTGGGTGGAATTCTTCTCTTTCACTCCGTCATGGAGTCAGGTGTGTGCCTGATGCCGGTGCGTCTGTGGAAGATGTGCTCGTGGCTGTGGGTGAACAGATTGGCTTTGAGAATATCATCTCGGCCTTAAGAATGCAAGTGCAGAACAGTCTTCTCTTTCACAGATAGAGGAGACAGGAACTAGTGATGGTATGGAAGAGATAGGTGATGATGATAACATTTCTGAAATGTCAGACATCCCTTCTCAGTGTGGAGATGAACAGCTCTACACTGTAAAAGAAATGAATGATTTCTTAGATGAAACATTTGGCAGAACAGTTGAAGTGCGAAAGTTTTTCCCAGACATCAATACGTTTTTGATTTCAGTGGGAAAAATACAGAAGTCTGTGGGGTTTGATGAGCTTAGTAGAAGGAAACGGTTTAGATTGAAGAAAATTGTCACAAACTTACGGAGAGGGAAAACCTCAACCAAAAGACTAACCAAACCATGTTAATGTCACAAGGGGTAAATCTTCTGTCTACTTTTAGATGTTTTTCCTTCTCTCTTCTTGTTCTTTTTCTTTTCCCTCTTTTCATGGAGAGCTTAAAATTAGGAAAAATTAATATTAATGGAGGGAGGGATAGAAATAAAAGGGCAGTTTTATCAGAATATATTCAGACTAAGAACATTAATATTATTTTTTGACAAGAAACTCATAGTGACATGACAAATGAAATAGACTGGAAAATGTTGTGGGAAGGAAATATCTTTTTTAGTCATGGCTCTAATGTAAGTGGGGGTGTTGCTATTTTATTTGGGAAAAATTTAAATATGACTGTTGTTTCTTCTTGTGAGATAGAAAGAGGACGGTGTTTAGCTGTTCAAGTTGATATAATGGGCCAACTGTTTGTACTTGTTAATATCTATGCTCCAAATAATGGAGCAGAGAGAACTAGGTTTTTTAATAAAGTACAAGATGGTTTAAGGCAATTTGATAAGAATGCTTTTTTAATTTTAGGTGGTGACTGGAATTGTACCCTAGATTTTACTTTTGATAGAAATGGAGAGGAACCCTGCCCTCCCTCAGTAAATGTTTTAAGTAATATTATTAGAGATTATGATTTATTTGATGTATGGAGAGAACAGCATCCGAAGGCAAGACAGTACACCTGGGTTAAAGCGTCCAGTGCACATATTAGTTCAGCTAGGTTAGATAGGTTTTATATTAGTAGAAATAGGAATAATAGAGTTTTAAAATCTATTATTTCTCCGAATGGTTTTTCTGATCATCATTTGTGTTTATTTGAAATAAGTTTGAAAAAATCACAACGCTCTAGTTTTTATTGGCATTTTAATGTTAAATTATTGCATGATGTAGTTTTTTGTGAAAAGTTTGTTTTATTGTGGCATGAATGGAGAGAACAGAGAAGTGAATATGATGATATTGTACAATGGTGGGAGGTGGGGAAAACCCAATTAAGAATGTTCTGTCAAAATTATACTGCTCACAATAATAGTTTGTTTAAAAAAAACTATTAGAGAACTTGAAAGAGACATTGAACAACTTGAAATGAGTGTAAGTAACAATAATTTAGCAGATGTGGGAATGTTGAAGAAAAAAATGAATGCTTTAGGTTCTCTTCTTCATGCAAAAGGAGCTTTAATCAGAGCCCGGTTTTCCTCGTTGAAGGACATGGACGCTCCTAGTTCTTTCTTTTTTAGTCTAGAAAGAAAAGAATCGGAGAGAAAACAGATGCTACATCTGAAACGAACTAATGGAACTTTGACGTCTGATCCAAAAGAGATGCGGACACTTGCAATGGACTTTTATAATGAACTGTTTAGAGCACAAGAGTGTGATGGCCCTAGTATGGACTTTTTACTTAAGGATCTGCCTAAATTGAGTGCTGAGCAGCAAAAGGAATTAGACTCTGAAATACAAATACAGGAATTGTCAAAAGCAGTTCAACAACTTTCTGTTGGTCGGGCCCCTGGTATTGATGGACTTCCTGCAGAATTTTATAAACATTTCTGGGACTTATTTAAAGAAGACATGTTAGAGGTTTTTAAAGTTTCTTTTAAAAAGAAAGAATTACCAACAAGTTGTAAAAGAGCTATATTGTCTTTACTGCCCAAGAAGGGTGACCTTGGTCTTTTAAAAAACTGGAGACCTGTTGCTTTATTATGCACAGACTATAAGATTCTTGCAAAGTGTTTTTCAAATAGACTAAAGCAATACCTTGGGTATGTAGTACACAAAAGCCAGACCTACTGTGTACCCAACAGAACTATAATGGACAATCTTTTTTTATTAAGAGATGTAATTGATTTAGCATGTATGGATGATCAAGATTTGGGTATACTTTCTATTGACCAAGAAAAGGCTTTTGATAGAGTTGATCATTTTTATTTTTTCAGTACTCTTAAAGCTTTTGGAATTGGAAAAAAATTCATATCAGAGATAATACTTTTATATGCTGGGGCATCGGCCATGTTAAAGGTAGGAGGTGGGCTTAGTCGGCCAGTTTTAATACATAGGGTCATTAGACAAGGTTGTCCTTTATCAGGGCAACTATATTCTCTGGCAATTGAACCCTTGCTTTGTCAGTTAAGGAAGAAATTGCAAGGTTTTTTAATTAAAGGGTTTGAAAACAGACCTGTTAATATATCTGTATATGCTGATGATATTACTGTTTTTATAAAAAATGATAATGATGTAAGAGTGTTAAAAGAAAGTTTAAAAATCTATGAAAAGGCCTCATCTGCAAAAGTCAACTGGGAAAAAAGTTAAGGTTTTATTATAGGGAGCTGGCAAGAGAGAAATCTCCCTGTACTTCCAAGTGGAGTTGAATGGGGTAGTGAAGGGCTAAAAATTCTTGGTGTCCATTTAGGAAAGGAGGGGTATCAGAGAAAGAACTGGGAGGGTATGGTGGAAAAGGTATGTGCCAAGTTGTCTAGATGGAACTGGGTGCTACCTCAGCTATCATATAGGGGAAGGGTTTTGGTTGCCAATAATCTAGTTGCTTCCATGCTCTGGCATAAAATGACTGTGCTTAATCCACCAGAGGATATTGTTCATGAGATACAAA